>NC_057697.1:4114148-4250032 GCF_014466175.1 Vespula pensylvanica
GAGAGAGAGAGAGAGAGAGAGAGAGAGAGAGAGAGAGAGATAGCTTATTGTTCATTCGTAGTATCGTTAATTATCATGTATTAATTATCACCAATCTGTCATTGTTGTCATCATCTATTATATAACTGGACTAATAAATAAAGCCTTGTTAAATTAATATTCGTAAATTCATCCTATCGAGGAAGCTTAAAATTTATGCTACATTTCCTAATTGATTTTCATTAATGATTTACGTACATCATTTCGATCATTACGCGTAAAATCATCGAGATTATTTCTAATGTCGGTATATATTCTTTTCGTTTCCTTTTCCATTTTTTTTAGTCGATCACGCACATCGATAAAAATTATTTCAGACGTACGCGTTCTTTCCTATTATTAAAAAAAAAAGAAAAAAAAAACAAATCAACAATTAATACACTCTCTACATTTTTTTTTTTTTTTTTTATAAATTTATAATCATCGCTAAATTATATATACATATTTGACAAATATGTATTTTGTATCTACAGAATTGTAAACGCATATATACTTGTATACGCATGTATCTGTAGCTATTATCAAATTTTATTCTTTATATGTGATATAGAGAAGAGAAAATAATTGAAGTTCTTACGAAAAAAAAATTGAGAATTATTTCGAAACGTTTTATTAGGATTTCCTTCTGACGATTTCCTTTTCTTTTTTCATTTTCTTTTCTTCCCTTTCTTTTTTGCCCCGCTCGTTTCGTTTTGTAACGTATATTTTTTTGTATTATCAGCGTCGAACGTTCACGGGGCCATCAATTTGGATTAACGCGCCGCTCAGTGCGAGCTTTCAAACCACTGTCGCCATTTGCTCGATTGTTATAGATTTACAAACGTGGCCGTTCTCGGTGCTAAGCGATAAATCCACAACGACACGCGATAAAAACGAATGCGAAGAAAAGAGATGGAAGTGGGGTTGAAGGATCATACGAGAAGTTGTGTATGTGTGTGTGTGTGAGAGAGAGAGAGAGAGAGAGAGAGAGAAAGAGAAAGAGAAAAGTTAAGTATATAACTCATGTAGTTTTATCGTGAAATAAATTGTTTATTTCACCTACGAATAAATAACTCAATATGAAAAGAATCGACCACAAAATGATAAACAAACAAACAAACAAAGAGATCGTTATTATTATAACATTATATTCGATTGTTATCAAAATTTATAATATAATATATGGAATATTTTAATAATGGACAATGTTTTCATAGATAATTAAAAAAAGAAAATAATTATATAGAGATTGTTATGATAATGAAATAATTGTTAGAAAATTGACGAATGGAATCAGCGATATTCTAATAATTCATTATTTTCGTAAATAATAATAATAATAATAATAATAAAATGACAAAAAATTTATTGTAATAATATAGTTTTATTGTAATAATTGTGTTAGTGAATTAAAAAATAAAAATATATATATTCAACATTTATCGTAGTTTGAAAACAAAATTTTTGAATGAAATATTTGCGAAAGACTGTTTCTTCTCTAATTCTCTCAGAAATTTGAAGCCTATTAGAAGTATTCACACGTAAAGTATGGTTTTTAAGATTTTTGGGTATAACGAAGTTAATTGACAAAAAGATCATCGTATAACGAAAGCATACTTTCTTTTCTTTTTCTTTTTTTTTTGTATATATCAAGCAGGAGGCTAATTGCCAGTTAGATGATTCAATTAGACTACCCAGTCACTCTCTGAAAATCAATTACCTTAGAAAGTTTTCCTTGGCAGCTCGTCCGCAGACAACGATTAACATAATATCTTACGGTAAACGATAGTTTCACGTGAATAATTTTCAGATCATTTTGGCTCTTTAGAAAGTGATTCGCACTTTCTCTAATTAGGATACTCAACGATCTCGAAAAATATAACAAGATTTAGATCGATATTTTTTATTCTCTGTGATTAAGAGGTTTCTTTCAAATAATCTTTTTTTCTTTCCCCCCCTTTTTTTTATGTAATATCTATGGAGTCATATCGAATTTCTTGCGATGATTTACAATCATTGACGATCAACTGACGAATTAATTATTTAATATTGAATAACAATAAAAAGAAAAATATAAGTAATAATAATAATAATGATGATGATGATGATGATGATGATGATAATGATAATGATGATGATGATGATAATAATAATAATATATTATTATTAATAATCATAATAATAACAAGAATAATATATTTAATTAATATTTCGATTAATTATTTAATCTTGAAAACAATTACTATCGTATTATAGTAAATAATAATTGATATAATAGTACAATATAATATAATAGTGTAATATCATATAATAGATATTAATTTTATATTTATTCTCGTATGATATAGAATATATTAATATTCTCTATATAAAAATTGAATAATAAGTGAATTAGGAAATTCGATACTAATTTGTTAACAATTTAATGATGATTATATTAATCATTATTTTACGTACTTGCGTACTTACATATATATGTACGTACATAGATACATCAAGAAACATTTCTCAAAAACAAATGTTATTTTTATTAATTTCAATTTTTTCCTCTATATAGCAATTTAATAATAATTAAATTATACGATTCAATAACAATTTAAAATATAATTTATAATTTCATAATTTATAACTTTGAATATAATTTTCACATTAAATAACAATTTTGAGATGCAAAATTATATTGAGAAATATAATTCTTTTATTAATCTCATTTTTGTTCTTATACAATACGTAAAAAACAATATATAAATAAATAAATATATATAACGTATATTATATAAGAAATAAAGAAATTCATTATTATTATTATATCATTCTCATTGACAATAATAAAAATTTTTCTTCTGAATAGAAAAACAAGAAACATGCAAGATTATTCTTAGGAAGGATAATTATTACATATAACATTATTACATATAACAAAAAAAGTTTACATCATCTAGAAATGTATTTTTCTTTTTCAATTCTTTTTTTAATCTCAGAAAAGAAAAGCATCGAGTTGTCGAATAAAACAAGATGACGAAGGGGGAGGGAAAAGGGAATAAAAAATGGAAGCAAAGGGTTCTCGTCTCATATGAGAGTTTTCTCTCTCTCTCTCTCTCTCTCTCTTTGTTGAAGAAGAAGAAGAAGAAGAAGAAGAAGAAGAAGAAGAAGAAGAAGAAGAAGAAAAAGAAGAATATTTTACCATCGTCGACAATATATTTTTTTTTATTTTCTTTTTTTGTTTTCTTTTTTTATTCGTCTTAGAGGAAACTCAAAGATCGTGTAAGAAAAGGTGGCTCGAGGAAAAGAGGGAAGAAATATTTTTCAACGGCAGTCATAATTTATCGAATCTTCGCTGGCACGGAAAATCCAATGAGGGTGGAAAAAAGAGAAAAGGAATGAACGAACGGACGAACGAACCAACGAACGAACGAACGAACGAACGAACGAACGAACGAACGAACGAACGAATGAACGAACGAGTTCGAATTCAACGTGAAACGTACGAACGAACGAACGAACGATTGCGACTCGTTCGCAAAATTTGTCCACTTGGAAGTTATATCGATTGACTGGCCATTTTTCGACCACCTCGAACGTGAAATTTGGAGATTAATGCGGCTGAAAGAGTATCACTTTCTGTCCATTTAAAATTAGATAACAACAAATAAATGAGATTTACTTTGCGTTGTATCTCTTTTTCACTTTCTTCGTTTATTTATTTATTTATCTTTTTTTTCTTTTTTTTTTTTTTTTTTATAAATATTACCGTACATTTATTTTCTCTCTTTTAATCCATTCTATCTCATTATAATTTTATAAATACTGTTTTGTTATAATATAATTAAAAGTTTGATGAACATATCGAAGTACATGAAAGTTTTAATATAATAAAATTAACAATTATAATAATCAAAAATTGTATTACATTAATTATGATAATGGTATATAATGGATTAAAACAAAATATACATATAGGATGAGTTAAAAGTTTCTAAATAATTTGGAATAAATAATTTTGAAAATCGTTTATTCTTCTTCGAGTCTTTTTAACTAGTCTTTTTAACTTAATTTTTCCTTTTTTTTTTAGATTGTACAATTATAAGTCTAGAGAACTTTTAACAATTTTAAAAAGAGAAATCTTGGTCTGAAAAACCTCAACAAAGTATAATTGGTTTTGAAAATTATTTAAAAGCTTTTGTTCCATCCTATATATAATATAAACTTATATACATGATAAATATAAAAATAATATAATTATATATTGTCATGTATATAAAGTATATAATGTTTCTAATGACAAATGAAATATATGGAGTGGTTAAATTAAAAAGAAAAAAGTCGGACAAAAGCAAAATCCATTTGTAAGATTTAGAAAAAAGAAGTTTTTAATAAAATTTTCACTGTGCAGCGTTTTAATCCAACACGATTGATTAATTTTATTTCAGATTTTATTCGAGTCCGTTCTAGTGATTTTAACTCGTTATACAAGTTTTTTTCTTTTTCTTCTTTCGGAGATACCTACACACACACACACACACATATATATATACATACTCTTTTTTTCTTTTTTTTTTCTTTGCGAGATAGAGTTTAAACACTCGCGAAGCTTTCGTACTAATCCTTGGAATAATCGATAATCGTTATCGTTACAATATTAACCTCCACTTTTTACACACGCACACACATACTCCCACACAGACACATACATGATTGAAACTCTCGGATTATAGATAAAAAAAATGTCCAAACGAGTTTGTATGCGAACGATGCTATCGATTTTTATTTCTTTCGTTGTGTTTCCTTTCCTTTGTTCCTTTTATTTTATTTTATTTTATTTCTTCTTCTTTTTTTATTTTTTTATTTTTTTTGAGGTGAGGGAGGAAGGTATCGTAGTACTCTTTTGCGAGAAGAAAAAAGAAGGATAAAGAAAGGTATCAAAAGGAAGACGAACGATCGTAGGAAATAACGTTAGAGCTTCTAGGATCTTTCTCCGTCTCTCTTTCTCTTCTTATTTTTCTCTCTTCTTTTATTTTATTATTACTTCTACCATCCTATTTCTTTCGCTCTTCTAGTTGTTTAATTCCTTTTTTTCATTTTTCTTTTTTTTTTTTATCTTGTGTAAGATTTTGTGGCGGCAATGGGAGAAGTACAAGGGAGAAAAAGTGTACTGAAGTTGCTTTGTTATCAAAAGAGAGAGAGAGAGAGAGAGAGAGAGAGAGAGAGAGAGAATGAAAGAGGGTGGATTATTTCGTTTGCCCATCTTTAATATCAAAGGATTCGAATTAGAAATTGATGTTGAGTTATTAAATTACCAGTGAATCATGTATCCTTTTTTTTTTTAATTATTATTATCAGACGTTTCTATTTTTATTTTTATATTTATCTTTTACTTTTATTTCTGTTCTATTTTTCTATTTCTCATTATTATCATATCATCATTTTTATATCATTAACTTCATTTTCATTTCTCTGTTCATTTTTATACGTATTATTATAATTTTTATACCATCTCGTGCGTATCGTGTTCACTTTTCTTTTCCTTTTTCTTCACCTTCCACGTTTTCTTTCTTTACATTTAAATTTATTAAATATATTATTAATAAAGTTTATATCATCATTTTGATCTCTTTCTGCTTTTTTATTTTGTCTCATTATTTATTTATCGTTTCTATTGTAAGTATCGTTGATTTATTTATTTTCACACGTTTTTTAAGAGTATCTATCTATTATTTTATTTATTTATTTCTTTTTTCTTTTTATTCTAATTCTTTTCCTAGTAATTAGAAATGATAAAAGAAATTTTCTAAAATTTAGAAATATAATTTCAACGAGGATTCCAACATGAGAAAATAAAAAAGAGGTGATAGAAACGATGTGAAAGAATGAAGTTTCGATAATCGAACTATAAAACCGAACCAATTAAAGTTCTCATAGGTATCTGGTATTAATTATTATCGAAGGTTGTCGTGGACAGTTTCCTATTCGTACGTGCTTTAGAGATGAGATTTTCCTGACGAGTTTTCGGATTTTCTCAGTTCTCCTCTCAGCTTTATCTTCTATCACGATATTTACTCGCTTACGCGTTCGCTACACGGAATATAACACGCGAGTGGTAATACCATGCTCGAATCTCCAATTTCAACCTCGGAGATCTCTAAGAAATTTTTTCCATGCAGTTTCGAAATAGTACAAGGTGAAAATAATATGGCTGTACGTATTTATCGACTTTTAACTATATTTCTTTCAGCTGGAACAAATTTTTAGTTAGATAATTATAATCAGATATTTCTTTATTTATCTGTTTTCTTTTCTTCTTATATTATTATCTTACAACGTAATTATTTATTTGTTTATTCATTTATTATTCGAACAACTTTCGGATTATTAAGTTTATTTGTTTATTCATTTTTCTTGAAAAAGCAGAAATTAAAGGAACAGTAGTAAATTATAATTTAAAATATCTCGTTTTTATAATGTTTAATCAAAAAAAAGAAAAAAAGAAAAAAAATTCGCATATATGATAAAAACAAAAATATTGTTAACGTTAAAATATTTTAGAGAGTTAAAAGAATGAATAAAGAAAATTACTGTTCAGTCAGGTAGAAATTTTTAGATTAATTAATTCTAAAATATTAAATATACAATATGTTATTATTATATTTCGTACATGAAATGTACTAATGTATACTATATTACATATTTTCTTTTCTTCGGTTTTTTTTTTTTTTTTCTCATCGTAATTATCTAAATATAAAAATGATAAATAATGAAATGACACCGAACGGGTTAAATGATTAATCATTCGTTAAGAATTATCGTTAAAAATTTCTCCATGCTTGGATGAATCACGTACGATATGCCAACGGAAAGTAACAAATTTCAAATCAACCTTGTAAACGAGGTCTCAAGTAGTCACGAGAGTTGATTGATCGCGGTTTTACCGGGCTTAAGTCTATTTTAATTTTAAATTTTAAGAAAGATCTACGAAACGTGACGTAATTTATCTTCTCTCCCTATCCTCTATAATGAACACCCTTTATATTTTTTTCTAGCTACAATAAAATGCCGATTAAACAAAAAAAAAAAAAAGAAGAAGAAAAAACGAAAAAAAAACAAAATATAAACTTATCTATTTAAAAAAAAAACAAAGATTAATATTTCTATATTACATACACACGCATATAATAAATATATTCGTTAAAATCTAAACAAAATCGAAAAATGTGTTTAATTATTACATTAATATGTCATTAATGATAATTGATTTTTACGATTTTACAATTTCTTTTTATTTATAATACACACATATACACACAATAATATATCTATTATATAAATTAATAATATCCCTATCTGAGAGAAAATAAGAGAAATTTATGCGAACTTGTCTAAAAAATCAAAATTATTTTAAATTTATCAAAACACTTTTCAACATTAACGATGCACAAACCCTTATTTAATCGGTCTTAACATAATTAATATTTCAACTAAATAATTTCAACTTACAATGTAACGATTGAAAAAATCAAAATAAAAATTAAAGTAAATTCGATTTCCAGTTCCTTCCTTCGAATCTCATGAAATTGAAAAAAAATATATATATAATACATATATATATATATATATATATATATATATATATATATAAAAGAGTAATATCAAATATAAGTAATAGAATGAAAATCATGAAGAAAGGTGGAAAAAGGGGGAGGAGGAGAAGAAGAAGGAGAAGGAGCTTAAAAAAGTGTATCAAAAGTGAAGTAGATGATATTTCCGGTCGAAGGGGTCCGTAAAGGGCCCTATATACCCTTTCTACGAAAAACTACGAAAAAGCTTGAGTTTCGTAAAAGTTTGACTAGGAGACAAACCGGAAGTGATACGGCCATCTCTAGTGAAACGTTTCCTTCCTTCCTTCCTTCCTTCCTTCCTTCCTTCCTTCTTCGGCCTCAGAGAAAAGAGAAGATACTCTGAAGAAAAAGTTTCTCTCGTACACAAGCAACCTTGGTACCATACCATACCATAACCCCCCTTAAACTCTCTCGACCACTCCTCACCCCCTCTTCTCACTCTCCCTCTCTCTTCTTCTACCACTACCAAACCGCCAAAGCCACCTGAAGTCTCGGCTTATGCTTACGGAGGAGCATCCATTCTCGTTTAACGTCTTTATTTACCGACCGGAATTCTTCTTCTTCTTCTTCTTCTTCTTCTTCTTATTCCTTCCTCTTCCTCTTTTTTTTTTGTTTTTTTTCTCCTTTTTTTGTTTTTATTACCTCTCTTGCTTCCTTTCCTTTCCTTTTCTTTATTTTCTTTCGTACTCGAAGTCGTCGTCCATTCGATAGCACGACGCTTCGTATCGACACTTGGTGAAAAATTAGCGAACGAAAAGGGATAAGATTCTACGAGCGGATTTTATACGCTCTTTGGGGAATAAAGAAATCAATATGGCGGATACACGTAATGTATATTTATATTCGATCTTTTTTGATCGATCTTTTTTTCTTCTTTCTTTTTTTTTTTTTTTTTGTTGCATTTCTTTTTACTTGAAATGTAATCGAAGGAAGTGTTGAATGGAAAATGTTGGGGGATATTTCTAATGGTGGTTTATTTTTTGTTAAATTAGAAAAAATTTTTTATATGTAAAAATAATCTTTTACACACACACACACACACACACACGCGCGTATGTTTGTATGTATATACGTATTTATAAATAAATGTCTTAGAATTTCAATTGATTTATAAAAAAATGTTTTATTTAATGAAATTTTTGAAATAGGAAGACTTGCACTGGTACCAGAGTAATTTATTTTATAATTAAAGAAAATCGAAATATTGGACATTGTGAAGATAATTATAGTGATAAGACAGTGACATTGATTTAGAATATCGTAAATATTTCGTTTCTTCTATTTTTGTTTTTTTTTTTTTGTAGTTCTTTATTTTTTAACATTGTTTTTAATACTTGTTCTTATGTTCGGTAATAAAAGAAATAAAGATCGTGATATAATTTTTTCTATTTTTTGATTTGTGAAAAAAGTAGTATTGTAATATTTCTGAGGAGTTGCGCTCTTATCTGTTAGAAATTAATTTATAATACTACAATAATAAAAAAATCTTAATCGTAATTTATAGTATTCTTTATATCACAAAATGGTATTTTTCTAATAACTATTGTTTGACTATACGATTGTGATTATAATTAATTAATATTGGAAATTATTTATCGAACAAAAATTATTATTACTATTACTTTTCGAATCACTTTTATTTCCTCATTATTATTTTAATCACAATTATCCAATGTTTTTTTTTGTACTGTTTTTATTTTTTTTTTTGTAATAATGCTTAACTTTACTCATTGAACGCAATTTTGTTCTTGTCCTTTTTGGCATGATCATTATTATTATTACTAATTATTCTCTAATTATAATTTTAATATTACAATTATTTCTAATATTATAATCCTTTTTGTTTTTTTTTTTTTTTTTAAGTACATATCTATCAAATTGACAAATTGTCTTAATTGGAATCTAACATACACATAATTAGTTCATTCTTTCTATCTCTATGACAGTACTTGTTTAAATTGAAAAATAAGAGACTCTTTTAATTAACTCATATTATATATTCTCTCTATATAACATTTTATAATAGGACATTAACAAAGATGCATTTCTCCTTATATTTCTCTTTCTTTCTCTCTTAATACTCATTCAAAACAAAAATCTTTCTATATATAATATATACCTGTTATATATAATATTATATATACATAATCCACATGTCTAATCTACATTCATCAATAATTTACATTTATATACAATATTTATATACAATATTTATATACAATAAATATCAACCTACAAATTTATTTCAAAAAGAAGCACCGTATTAGCAAATCGTTGCTGAAAATATGAGAGATATTTACAACCCCAGTGAAACTTACCGAAAGAGATTCCCACTTTTCACGCACTTTTACCTCTCTCTCTCTCTCTCTCTCTCTCTCTATCTACCTCTCTTTCTTTTTATCCCTTTTCTCAGTTCTCTGCAAACCCATATCCTTCCCTCCCCTATTTTACCCTACCCTATCCCCGATTCGAAAAAGTTCGAAACGGAAGAACGCTTTGTACGAATGCTCGCAACTCTCGTGGCAAGAATCGCAAAAAGGGAGACAGAGAGTAATAAAAAAAGATAGAAGAGGAGGAGGAGGAGGTGGAGGTGGAGGTGGAGGTAGATGGTAGTTGTTGGATAGTAGGTGGTAGGAGTAAGCGGTAGAGGTGTAGAGGTCGTAGGGTAGTGGATAGGAAGTGAAGGGTAGGAAGGTGGAAGGTGGGTGGTGGGGGATGAGTTGAAGGGGTGAAAGAGAACGAATAACGGCTTTATTGGTTAGGATCCAGAGGGAGCTAGCTCGAAACCCGATCGTACCCGGAGGAGCTCGTACGTCAGCTACGTGACGTAAAACTCGCGCGGATATTCATACGCGAAAAATGGCTGGGGGTTGCTTCGATGCTCTCTGTCGTTGGTTTCGGGGCTGGTCCGAAGGGTGAGTTGTGTTATGGAGAACTACAGGGGCACGGTGAACAAGAGATGGGGGAGTTTTGTAGGGTTTTGTAGATGCCAGATCGAAGCCCAATGCGATCGTTAGAACGAATAGAACTCGACGACTATCCCCTGTATTTTTCCTCCCCTTCCTCCCCCTCTCTATAACCTACCACTAATCTCGTTCAAGATTTTGTTCATTTCATCCTTGCAAATTGCAAATGTTGTAAATATCTTCTTCTTTCCTTCCCGTTTCTCGATCATCTACTTATCCTTACTCTTTTACCCCGTCTGTCCCCTCCCATCTTCTTTTTTCTACCCTATCTTTTTTTTTAATTTTTTGTTCTTGATTTTTTTTTACCTCTCTCTCTCTCTCTCTCTCTCTCTCTCTCTCTCTCTCTCTCTCTCTTTCTCTGCGTACGTGTTCTTTTTATTTTTCCTTTTTTTTCTCTTTTTTCCGCTTTTTTTTTCTTTTGTTTTCTTTCGATTTCTTTTTTTTTTTTTTCGTTGGCCCCTTTCCCTTGTCACGACTCACCGAAATCCCTATAAATCCGTGTCTCCTCCGACCGACGCGACGCTGCTGCTCTCGCTCGGCATTTCGGGAAAGTTGGGACTGAGAGGTCTTTTTCTCTTTTTTTTTTTCCCTTTTCAACTTTTTTCTTCCTTTTTTTTCTTTTTTTTTTTTATTTTCTTTCGTTTTTTTCCCCTTCGTTTTTCCTCCAATCTCTTTCGTTCCTTTTTATCTTTACTACTTTTTTTCTTGTCTGCCTGCGTGCGTGCGCGCGCGCGTGTATGTATGTTTCTGTGTCTGTGTTCGTCTCTCTTTCTCTTTCTCCGGTGTTCTTTTTCTTTTTCGATAGTATCGCGCACCTTTCCGTCGACTATCGATTATCGTGTAGAAAGAGGAAAAGAGAGAGAGAGAGAGAAAGAGAGAGAAGAAAAATTTTCTTCCCAGGTAAAAATTTGTTTCCTATGATAGAGTTCATATTCATTTCGTTGTTCGAAGAATATTCCGTTGAAGAACTTACAAATTTGGCAATAATGAGAATATAAAAATTATTAATATACAAAATGCAAGATATCTTCATAATTTCTTGCGTATTGAACATTTTCTTTTTTTTTTTTTATATCAAAACTAGGTTTATATCGGCAAAAAATGTATTAATTCATAGTGAATTATTAATTATGATGCGTCTAAAAATCAAACATGGCGTCTAATTGAGATCCTGAGAATGGACGACTTTTTTCGAACATGCGTAATAAGTATTTACGTTGTCTCTTACACATTGCAATAACAAAAGTTAATTAATTTATACGACTTTCTATTACTCGAAAATACAATAACTTGATAAATATAAATCATTGAACTGAATATTTAATTAGTCCAATCATTTTATTAAAAGAAAAAAAAAAAAATGAAACGAAATAAAAATAACTATTCAATTGATCGTCTTCTCTGTATCTACATGTCTATATTTAATATATATATATATATATATATATATATATATATATTTCAATACATTTTCATATATTTATTTTTATATATTCGTCATCTCTGACAGTATAAAAATTTGTAATAAACGATTCAAACTTTCGCACGGATTATTCGATTGAAGCACATAGTATCGTTTTTAACATCGACCGATCAACGTATCGACATCAGTTTAATATTTCGAAAAATTTTCAAATCCAGTTCCGATTCCTTCTCTCTCCCTCGAACATTTATATACTATAATCGTTTCGTTATAACAGGATGGTCAAAATTGTCCGATCGCGGAAATGCTTGATTAAAATCTCGAGAGCGAAGCTATCGTTTCGGATTTTAGGCATTTAAGCGTCACAGGAAATATCACGTGTCGGTCGGTTTTATCGAACGACGAAGCTGCGATGTATCCGTATAATGTAGCTATCAATCACGTTGATCGAATATCGCACTTTAATTCAACTCATGCTCGCACATCAGTCCGATCCCTTCCTCCTACTCAACCCCCACCATCAACCCCACCTTCACCCCAATCTCATTCCCCCTCTCCGCCAATTTCTCCTTTGCTGCATTACACAGAAGACGTTACCGAATCCTCCTCAATCTACTCTTTGGCTTGAAACGAGTGATGAAAAAGAGGGATGGCGTCTGGAATGGTGATAGTGGTGGGGAGGGTAGTGAAGGTGGTGGAAAGAGGCTCGTCGAAGAACATTCTCCGACAGGGTTGCTTAAATGTTACCGAATTCTAGAATGTCGAGGCATGGAAACGTCGGAAGCATTTCCTCGAATGTTTCGAACAGCACGGTTGTGGCATTTTGATACTTACACATATGTATATATGAATGTATGTATGTATGTACTTTCTCATATACTTTGGATCTCTCTCTCTCTCTCTCTCTCTCTCTCTCTCTCTCTCTCTCTCTCTCTCTCTCTAGGAGTCCTTTTAATCGATTTTAAGATGAAACTTTGACTTTGATGTAGATTTTACTACTTAATATGATTTCTACTAAATTACTTATTAATTTGTTAGTATAATCACATATTAATACTACCTTCCCTTCCAAATGCATTGAATGGAAATGACGAGTATGAATTCTCTGTACACACAAAATCGACTTTGACCTGTTAACTGATTAAATATTTATACTGTTTAATCAGCATATTTCTCCTTTTTTTAAAAATATAAGTTTCTATCGAGTCATACAAATGAATTATCTACTTAATGTCAATTATTAAAAGATGTTACGGTTTATTAGCAATAATATTCGGTAGATAGGTTCTTGTACTTACATTTTACGATTTTTTATAACGATTTAAAATAAATCGTAAAGTAAAAGGTTAATATATTTTTTACGAGAACTCGGTCCTTCCTTTTTTATTATTTAATAATAGACATATATATATATATATTTATTTATATTTATAATTTATGAATCGTTTTTATTTTAAATAATACGAAATATCTCGTTTTATCGTTATTAATTATTCCGATAATGATGAATATCGCGTGAGACAATATAAACAATAAAATATTAAATACAATATAACAAAAATCGATAGGTCATGTAGGTCATGGTACAAGTCAAATAAATTCGAAATAAATATATTTCGAATAATATAAGTCTTACTTTATACGTTCCTACGATTGGGGGGAAAAAAAAGAAAAAGAAAAAAAAGGAAGACAGGAGGAGGAGGAGGAAGAAGGAAATATATAGAGAAATCTTCTCTTGCCAATCGAGAATCCATCCTGGACGTAATAAAATCTCAAGGATTTTACGATCGAAGAACAGAAGGAACGATTTAGCAGCGTTGAACTAGAATCGGAAAAAGAATCGTCAGCGTAAATCGTGAGAAAGATTCAACGTTCGGGAAGGTGCCACGTTCGAAGGAAAGAGGGAAAATAGAAGGGGGGAAGGTTGGTGAGAAGTCGAACGGGGTGAGGGGTTGAGGGTGGTTGAGTTTGTAGGGCGATAAACGGTGGCAACGTTTTTGAAAGTTTTCAATGTCCGTCGCGTCGACGTATCTACGTACATTTTATATATACATATATATTTGTTTGTGTGTATGTTTGTATACACATATATATATGTGTATGTATGTATGTATGTATTCGTCGTGGCCCAATGTCTCCGTGGAATCTTCAATCTTCGTTTCCATTCACTTCTGACGGCCTCCAGGGGACAACTTTCGCGTTCTTTTTCGCTTGTCTGCTTAAAGAACGACTCACTCGAGGAGGCTGCTCTAACTTGAAATATTTACTCGCGGCTGGTTCCTTCAAGCACATTCGATATCATCCTCGTAATTCATGCTTCTCTATGTTGTGGTTCTATTCCTCCTCGTCCTCGTCCTCGTCATAGTCGTCGTCGTCGTCGTCCATGTTGTCGGTCGTCTTTCACGGGAGAAAAAAGAATCCAAATTTTTTATCGACTTGTCCTACGCATTTGTAATAGTTGCGAACGTTTCTCTTCTTCTTCATATTTTTTTAGTTTCTCTTGATCTTTTCTCTTTTTTTTTTTTTTCTTTTTTTTTTTACTGGTAATCTGCGCTTACTTGAACGCGAAATAATGTAATGCTGATAAGTGAAATGATGATAAAAAAGAAAAAAAAAACAAATAAGTGAGTAAATAAACATTATTTATCAATAATTTGACGATCTAACGACGAAATAATGTTTTTGTCGAATTCCTGTCGCTTATTGTTTCTATAAAAACACTTTAAATTCAATCTTTTGCAAATCAAAGTTCACTCTCGTTTGTAAAGCGAGTTTTTTTTTTTTTTTTTAGAAAAATTGTTCTTTCTTAAGCTTTGATAATGTAATGAAAAATGTAAGTGTAAATTTGTTGTTATGCAATTAGACATTTTGTAATACAAATATTTAATACATTAATATATTTATTTAATAGTGAAATTAAGAACACATCATAATCCGTAATTCTATAGATACATAATTGTACAAAAACAAAATTCATTAAAAAATTTTTAACAACCTATGATGAATGATTTTTTATCTCAAAAATTTAACTTTTTTGAGATCGTATAGAATGTTATAACGAATCAAAAACAAATTCAATCATTTTTCAAACGTCGTTGCATTTTTAGTTTAGATTTAATTACAATTGCATATTTAATTATAAATTCATTGAAAACTACAAAAGTAAATATTATCTAAAGTATATGATAAATTGATTTCCTTTTTTCAAATAATTAAATTTTAACGCGATATTATATTTCTCTCGATATATATACATATATATATATATATATATACACATATATATATACACATACATATTATATGTATGTATGTATATATATCAAGGGATAAATGTATTTGATAAGGCGAACGTGCGTGCGTATCTATATGTATATATATACATACACACACACATATATATTTTTTAAAACAATATTAAAATATATATATAAAGAGATAAATAATTAAATATATATATATATTTTTTTGGATAATTTTTAGAGTTAATTAAAGAATTTAGGTTCATATAATTTTGAAATAATGTACGTTAGACAGGTTCGTCTAAAGAAGCTCGTTTAACTTTTGATTACCGTACATAATTTGACAGATTGGTTTCATCACCGACAAGACAAAATGAGGCAGCGGCGAGTAGTAGCGGTGGATTGACACAGCACGGTGCCACGTTCGCGGTTCGCGTTGGTACGATCGACGGCGTCGTAACGCATCATCTGCGAGCTGAAACACGAAGGGATCTGGCAGCTTGGGCAAGGGCGATCGTTCAGGGATGTCATGCCGCAGCCGCATCGTTGCGTGAATATACCGTTCGTAAGTAACACTTACTCAATTACGTTATCTGAAATTTTTATAATTTATCTTCATGTCAATACAATAATTAAATAGGATTTTATTTTGATTAATGTTATTACGTATTTTCGAAAATTTATAACAATATAAAATAATCATATCCATATAAATATTCTTTTCTTTTCGTTATTATTAAATATCTGATATAGTTATATGCATATGTTTGTATCGGGTATTCGAGCTAATGCATTACGAATGTTTATCTCGCAACATACGATGTTTTCGAGAGAAATTATTCATACAAGAATTACACAAGAGTTATTTCAAGGAGAGAAATATTTTTATGGCGTTTTTGCCATAAACATTGCGTTTTTTATTTGATTTAAAGATTTCGAGGTCAAATCTCTCTTTCTTTTTTGTTTTCTTTTCAAACATTCTTTATCAAGTATATAATATATTTTTATCATACAATATGTATTGTATGTAAAAGAAAGAAAGAAAAACAAATAAATTTCTACGAAGAAAAGTATCAAAGATAAAAAATGTTTCTTTTGATTTAATAAATTTAATTTTGCGAAATATATGCGTACTATATTCTGTATCGTAGGAAACACGAAGTGTTTAATTAACGTGTTTATTATACCTACCGCTACTCATGCGAATGTGTATACAAGTTTAGTGTGAACGTAAATATTAGAACTCGTAAATAAACCAAAGCTAAGAAATTTTCGATCGATTGACGTTACTATAAACTAAAGCTCGAAAATTAAACGTCTAAATTGAAGTAGGATAAAAAACGATATTGTATCACTCAGTATCAAATTCTATTTATTAATAAATAATTAATTAAAGTACTTAATTAATTAATTAATTAATGAGTAAATTAAAATTATTTATAGCGATATAAATGTTTTATTAATAATACAAATATCGCATTACTTAATAAAAATAAATGAATATCATAATATTTTCACTTCTATATGGAATAGCTCAAATAATTCTCTTTGCAAATTTCAATTTCAGAGATAAAAATATCTAACATTTTATTTCGAACGTCCCGATATTGTATTTACTTGGATCAAATGATTGTCGACTTTAATGAACTTAATACATCAATTTATGTAGTACTTGAACATTTCGCGAGCGTTTCGAAATCTTAATCGGATATGAAGGATTAATGCATTATTATCTCGTGCATGTACCTGCACGAAATACAAGATTCCGTGGGAACAATTAACGCATCGCACAAAATGGTCGATCGTTGCACTTAATCGAATTTGCCTCGTTGAACGAGATGAACAATAAAACAGAGAGAAATGAAAGCGTTCGTTCTATCGTTACGATTAAATAAGTTTTATCGAACGATAATGAAATTTTTCATAGATAGCGCACATACGTAAATTTGTCTCTATAAATAATTCTTATAAATTACGATATGTATTATTCGTGAACGGTCTACATAAATACATACATATTTATCTATTCGAAATAAAACTTATCTATACGTAAGTATATATATCGTTTTCATTTTCATTAGATATGATTACATATAATTTAATAATTATATATATATATATATATCATAATTTAATATATATTATTTTAATTACATTACATTTTATGTATATGTATCACTCAAATTTTCAAAATTAATTTAAAAAAAGATATATACATATATAATTTACATAAATTATATGTATATAATATTATATATACATATTATATACATATAATTATAATATGTATCTATTATTGAGTATAGAATATATATATATATATACATATATATTATATTATATATAATTTATTATATATCTATTATAGTCTAAAGAAGAGAAAGAGAGAATCAAGCAATAATTTTTAATTAGAATCATGACTCATTGCATATATAATACAGAAATAGATGGTAGTAAATTTTGTAAACATTGAAAAGGTTTAAATTAAGAAAAAAAATGTTTAATATATACATAAACAAGATTTATAAATAATTTATATAACTTATAATCAATTGAAATTAATATTTATTTCACAAAACATTCTAAGAATTAAAAATACTTTTCCTTTTTATTTTTGTTCGTTCGTACGTTTCTGTCTTTTCTTTTTTCTCTTTTTTTTTTTTCGTGTAATAATAATATCAACTTCTCCAACTTTTCAATCATTATTACAGTTTATTCACAGATTGTATATGCATGCGCAAACAAAAATTCGTTCGAAATAAATACGATATGACGTGCTCATTTTCACATATCTTTTGCAAACATACGAGTATATTCTTTCCGGTCGAACTCTTAATTATCAAACATTCGATCGATGCTTCGTTTATTTTTTTTTTCTTCTTTTCTTTATTTTTAGGAGCGAGAGTTGAGGGACAGAAAAGCGTATAAAAGCGTATAAAAAAAAAAAAAAAAAAAGAAAGAAAGAAGAAGAGAGTAAGTTAATACCTCTCTTTCTCTAAGGATACACAATTCAATGACAAAAAGAAACGAACGAATGATAAAACTATGCAAATGTAGTCGGATATCCGTAGTACGATAGATCGAAACAAATAAATCGAAGTAGAGACTCGGAAACCTGTAAATAAATCCAATAAAAAAGAGTAGAAAGGGGTGAAACAAAACGAGAGAAAGAGTTAAAAGAAAAAAGAATGAAAGAAAGAAAGAAAGAAAGAAAAAATGAATAGAAAGGACGAAACGATGAAGTCAATCCATTCTTTCTCTTTCTCATTTTGTTTCTCTCTCTCTCTCTTTTTTTTTTATTTATTCCTTTTTTTTTTTATTTATTTATTTATTTATTTATTCGTCGCGCTTATCACGCTCTCTGTCCTCTTTGGGAAAGAATCGTTCTTTAGGAGATGTCCTCGACGATTCGAAGCCGTTCGCTTCGATGAATTTTAATTTCTTTTCGTTCGACGATGAACGGCAATAATAAATCGAGATGGATGCCCGTTTCGCAGGAGCCTTTTTGTTCGCCACTCGTCGAATCCATCGATCATAAACTCTACTCCCGTGAGAGTAAAAAGAGAAAGAAAAAAATAAAGGGAAAGGGGATTGGGGGTCGAGGGATTGAGGGATGTTGTGAAGAGAAGTAGAAGAAGAAGAGAGAGAGAGAGAGAGAGAGAGAGAAAGAGGGAAAGAGGACGATAAAGAGTCGTAAAATCGTTGAGGTTGTGTACGTACATGCATGTTATTGCAGGGAAAACTTTTCCATGGATTTTCCACTCCACCATCGATTCCATTGTACATATTATATTTTAGAACGAACGGACAAACGAAAAAGAAAAGAAATGTGTAATACGGTACTTGTTGTGGTTATTAGCTAAACAGTGGGGGTAGTGATTAATTAGAGTATTTTTATATTTTCAATGGGCAACGATTTCGATACTAATTATGATAAGGTTAATGGTTTATGTATATGGTGATTGAGTGAACTAACAATTTTGAATAACATCTTATTTTGAATAAACAACGACTTTGATATTAATTATGGATTGTGTTAATGTTAACAGTCTGTATAACGA
This sequence comes from Vespula pensylvanica, assembly GCF_014466175.1. Lineage (NCBI taxonomy): Eukaryota > Metazoa > Arthropoda > Insecta > Hymenoptera > Vespidae > Vespula > Vespula pensylvanica. The sequence goes on from NC_057697.1 coordinate 4,133,472, forward strand.
TCGAGTACACTAATTTTTATTTTAGATAGACGTGTTCCGCAACTAAAAATAATTCAAATATAATTAGAAATATTAGAAATTGGAATGGAAGTAAGTAAAAAAAAAAAGGAATTAATTTTTATAAATAAATGAATGAAACATATTAGAAAATTTATCAATTATGGTAGTTTTGATAGTCTATATAGCGATTGGATTGTATTCATTTTTATTTTAAATAATCGATCGATTGTGGTAGACTTAATGGTTTATATAGTGATTGAATATATTCATTTTTATTTTAAATAGACAGGAATTTCGATATTAATTATAATAGTGCTAGTATGTCTATATAGTTATTGAGTTATATTCATTTTTAATTTGAATTTTAATAATTGATTTAATTAATTTTAATTTTTTATTTTTTATTTTAAATGAAGATACATGGATATCAATTATAATAATACTAATAGTCTATATAGCGATTAGCTTATTAATTTTTAGTTTAAATAAACATTTTATATATTTTATTTTATTTTATTTTAAATACATTTCATTCAGTTACTTATTATGATACTACTAATCTATTTAGAATTATTTAACTGTTCAGTCGTAAGAATCATAAATATGGCAGACTTTAAATCTTTTCTCGAATAATTACTGCATTAATAGTTTTCAAAAATACTAAAAATGTTAGATTAAATTAAAACTGAAAAGTTAATTTTGTTAATTTTATATATAATTACGATGGATTAAATACAAAAAAATGGTAAAACCAGAATTAAAAATGGATTTAAAAAGTGATATTTAAAAAATGGCGAATTTCTGATTATTTCTTTAATAATTATTACAATAATAATTATTAAAAAAACAAAAGAAACAAATTAAAAACTGGTTTCGTTCTTTGCATATTTTTATTATTCCGAAATTAAGAAAAATATAACAGATATAGAAATAAATTTTCAGATCAATAATGGATTGAAAGGATGTTAATATACAAACTATATTTTCTAAGATAGATACATATATTCAAACTATTATGTTCAACGTCCTGAAATTGAGTTTGCCTGAAACTGAGATTTCCCTGAAACTGAGATTTCCTCTTTTCAAATTGCTAACAAACATAGACATATATATATATATATATATATATATATATATATGTTTATACGAATAACATGAATACCCATTCCAGCTATATAGTCTCTTAATCCCTTGAGTGAAAATGACAAGTCTTGTTCGCATGATATAATCGTCAGAATAAGAGCATGGTGCTTTAAATATAAACTTACTTTTATTTTCTTTTTTTTTTCCATAAGACCTTTCTTTTTTTTTCTTTTCGTTTACTACATAACGTATTCATTATGATTTACGTTTTCATTAATATTCATTTTATTTTATCGTTTGTTTTTGTACGTTTAATTTATTTATTTTCTTCCTTTTAGATTTACAACATATGATCACATTAATTTACGATTAAATATGTTCCTTAATTAGTTTATTTTATTAGAAATTTGTTCAACGGAAATAGAGATAATGAAGAAAAATAATAAGAAATATATTTGGAATTAAAATGGATATAATTAATAAACGAATATTTACAAATTAATTAACACAGTTCGTTAAAAACGCGATTGTAAATTTTAACGCAACTAAAGATAATCAAAATATAATTAGAAATATCAGCAATTGGAACGGAAATAAGTAAAAAAAAAAAAAACGAATTAATTTTCATAAATAAATGAATACAACGCATTAGAAAACAGTTTGTAAATCCTAACGAAATATAAATAATCGATATATAATATACAATTAAAAGAATCTGATGCTCGAATAAAAACAATCACAATATCAATTTCTCTAAATAGATGAATACACTGCGTATCTTTCAAAAATATAACTTCTAAAATTCTAACGATAAAAAAAGAAAAAAGAACGAAGAAGAAACGAAAACAAAAATATATCAAGGACAAAGATGAAAATAATTAAAAATGAATTTCTCGTCGATAAACGTTACACCAACGAATTATATGATACAAGTAATTAATAGGACGAATCTACGAACGATTTTTATTCTTTTTTTTCTTTTTCTCATTTTTCTCAATTTTTTTAACAATTTCAACGATTTGTTCCGAAGTGATCGAAAAATATTGGGAATCCTTTAAATCACGCAAACCTGCTCGAACCTGGATGAATTCCGTTTTTTTTTCTCTTCTCCCCCCCCTCCCATGTCTCTCTCTCATCTTTTTCCTCTTTTCTTTTTGTTTTGCAGGATGCACGTGGCAGGGTAAAGCCTGCCAGTTGGTCGTCAATCACGAAGAGGGATTCTCGCTGTACGCTACAGGGACAAGGGGCGTCGTTGGAAATGGCGTTAGTCCTGGATCACCACCGACTCCCCTTTGGAAGAGATCCTTCGACAAACTGAAAATGTCTGCCGACGATGGCGCACGTTTACTCTGGCTCGATTTTGGCGGCGAGGATGGAGAATTTGTGAGTATTTTTTTCTAATCAATCAAAATTTCTAACCACTAAAAAACTTGTCGCGGCCCTTACCCCCCCCCCCTTGTCGTTCTACCCTTTGTTTAATATTTTCAATTGTTTTTTTATTAAAACTTTTTCTTTTTCTTTTTCTTTTTCTTAGTTTCTATTAAAAAAGTTATAATTGACGCGAAACAAGTAAAATTTTCGAAGTTATTTTATTAATTAAACGAAAATATCATGGATTTTATTCGAATTAGATGCGCAGTCGTTTCTCGACGTCGCTGATTTCTTTTCTTTTGTTTTCTTTTTTCTTCTTTTTTACGCAACGTTAAAAATTCAACGATTCAATTCTTCATTCTTATTCGATATTATAAGAAATGATTAAAAAAAGAAAGAGAATTGGACTTTAAGAAAGATTGACTTTAACGAAAGCTTTCAAAAAGGAAAAAAGAAATTTTGAACCGTAATAAAATGTTGTTACAGTAACGTTTTTGAAAAATTCTATTATACATTTCAATCTTACGATTTCGTTATTCAATTATAGAAAAAAGAGAAAAGAATATTGATTGCGTATGTAGTAATATTACGTATGTATGTAAAGAAAACATTATATTCTCTTACACTAAATAACTATGTTATAATAAACGATGGAACATCATTTTACGAAAAGAAGAGGAAAGAAAAAAAAAAGAATACGGAATAAAGAACAAATGAGAAAAAGGGAGAGAGAGAGAGAGAGAGAGAGAGAGAGAGAGAAAAGAAAATTAACAAAAATCTTCATTTTCACAGGAATTGGATTTAGAAAGTTGTCCGAAACCGATTGTCTTCGTTCTTCACAATTTTCTATCGGCGAAGATCCACCGAATGGGCCTGAGCGCATAGGGGTACGAGGGGGCCCCGGCTGAGGCCCCCGACCTGCCGCCGCACACCACCAGATCCGTTACTAGTGTATTTCTTCATTGAACGATCAAAATATACGAAAGACAGACAGAGAGAGAGAGAGAGAGAGAGAGAGAGAGAGAGAGAGAGAGAGAGAGAGAGAGAGAGAACGAAGTTACGAAAGAAATTCAAAGAAACCAAAAAATAAAAAAAAAGAACTAATTTCAACCGTCAAAATTTGAGATACTTTGCAAAGTATATGAGAATATTTATTAATTAATATTTACAAATTAAAAAAGAAACAATATTTATAAATTGAAGATGAACAAAAGAAAAGAAAAATTCTTTCGCTTCGTTCTGTCCTCGATACAATACGAGAGAGCGAGGAAGATAATCGATTAGAAATCATCCACGCGATCGTAAAAACGAAGGATGAAAATATAACGATGAAGATCATATCGATGAGAAAAATAACAAAGATGTCGTTGTTGTTATTGTTGTTGTTATTGATGGTGATGGTGATGGTGGTGGTGATGGTGGTAGGTGATCCAGGAGCACGAAATAAGGAGAAAGAAAGGAAATAAAAGAAGGAATGAAAGATGAGAGACACAGACAGATTAAAAAAAAAAACAGAAAAGAAAAAATAGGATGAAGGAAAGAAAAAGAAGACGATGATTGAGGACATTGACGATGAATTTTTTAATGTTCTAGAAAAAGAGAACAGAGAAAAAAAGGAAATGTTCTTGTCTTCAGTCGCCTCTAAACGCGCCTAATTAACTAAATAACCTATCTACCTAACGATAAGAAGTAAGATAACTAAAATTGACGATTGTAACGAGGATATTAAGAAAAAATAGAAGAAAAAAAGAAAAGAAATGAGTGAGAGGTGGAGAGAGAGAGAGAGAGAGAGAGAGAGAGAGAGAGAGAGAGAGAGAGAGAGAGAGAGAGAGAGAGAGAGAGAGAGAGAGAGAGAGAGAGAGAGAGAGAGATAGAAAGAAGAACGTCTTAAAGAAAAAAAAAAAAAAGAAAAAGAAAAGAAGATAAAACGATAAAGAAATAAAGAAAACATCAAAATGAAACTCGCTTTAGACACGCGAGTTTAGTTCGTTAGAGAGAAAAATAAAATATACACCGACAGAAACAGAAACAGAGACAGAGAAAGAAAGAAAGAGAGAAGGAGAAAGAGAGAGAGAGAGAGAGAGAGGGAGAGAAAATTATAATAAATAAAAAATGAATAAATAATAATAGTAACGATATTAATAATAATAACGATAATGATAACGATGATATTAATCGACGAAATCCCATTTGTCTCGTGTTATTTTAAGACGCGAATCTTATCCGTGCTGATAATGAATGGATTTTTCGTTCTCGATTTTTGTAATTTAAAGAAAAGAAAAGAAAAAAAAAAGAAAAAAGAGAAAAAAAAAGAAAAAAAAAAGTCGAGACGATTATTATCGTAAACGTTCTCGTCGTGCGTGGTGCACTTTTGTTAATAGCGTTCTCTCGTTTTCGAGATAAAGATAAGGAATAACGAATGATAACCTGGATACAGATTTTAGTGAAACGATTTTAGAAAATTTTAACACCTTCGTCGATTTTGTTATCTTTACTTTTTATTTTCATTTTTTTCTTTTTTCTCGGATTCGAGATCATCGTAACGAAGTGATGAAAATAGAGATGGTGGGGGAAGTTAATCGAAGAGATAAGATTCTCTCTCTCTCTCTCTCTCTTTCTCTTTCTCTTTCTCTTTCTCTCTCCCTCTCCCTCATACACGGACACACACACACACAAACACATAAACAAACAGATAATTAATTGATCTTGTCAAGTTAGAATCATTAAAATCGAAATCGTGACTTAATCGACGAAGGGGTTAATTGTCGTTTCGAAAGAAAAAAAAAAAAACGTGTCGGCTAATCCATCGATCTCCGATTTTTCTTTTTTATTGATTTCCAAATTCAAATACGAATTTTATTCTTCTCGAGATGATATATGTGTATATATATATATATGGTGACCTGTATGTAAAATCGCAATCAGGTAAATGATGATTCATACGTGAAACGGTTAATCGAAATTTGGAATTAGATCTTCTTTTTTTGCAGGCGATTTATTTTTTAAGAAAATTCGATTTTAATTAGTATCCTGCTTTTTGATATCAATAGAAGTTACTTACACGTTCATATTTATTTATTAAATATGTCGGATTATATTTTATTAATTCCATATGATTTAATTTAAAAATAAAATGTGTGTGCATATATATATATATTCAATTTTTCGTATAATTAATAAATAATATTGTTGGTGGCAAGTATTAATGATTAACTTTTATATACACTTTTTAAAAAAAAATTTGTTCACTATTTTAATGAATTACTTTTTTCTTTTTTATAAAATAAAATACTTCTTAATGAAACGTTAAACGAATATGAGCTATAATTTACATATAATATAATGTAATATATATATATGTGTGTGTATATGTGTAACGATAACATTATTATTTTTTTTAATAAAATATGACAATATTTAACAATTAATAATTTTATTTTTATTCTTTTCCTTTCTTTTTTTTTAAACGGATTAATCCTATATATTATTCATCCTGCATTTTTCAATCATAATGCAACAGAAACACGATTGGTTGTAACAATTATAAATCGTTATAAAATGATCTAAATCTCGTGATATATGGGATATGTCAATTTCAATTTTAAAAACGAAACTTCCTAAAAGAAATAAAAAAAAAAAATGAAAAAGAAAAGAGAAAAAAACAAAGAATAATTTATTCTACAACATCCTATAATTAATTCAGAATCATTGATCAAATCGATATTATAAAATAATTAACAATTCTTTTTTCCCATTTTTTTGTTGTTGTTGAAAACAAATCCTTCCATAAAAAAGGAAAATTATTATATTCCACAATTTGAATGAATTATTTTGATATAAAGTCATAGTTAATTTTCATTGACTCATATTTATACATACTTATCTGTTATCGATTATATTGAATATATTATATACATATAAACATATGTACACACACATACACACATACACACACATATATCGAATAAAGGAACGACATAATAAAAGAAAAAAAGAAAAAATTGTTGGGGAATACGAAAAGACGAGTCTTGATTCCTCGTGGAAGGAGAAAGTTCAAGAATTGTGTGTACAAGAAGTTCTCAAACATCTGGGGAGGATTTAAAGAGTTTACTTCTTCGTTGATCTCCTTTCACGTGGGTAGAAGGACGTCGAGACAAAAACTTTTTCTCCTTCGAGATAACGTGTTCCGTTTCGGTAAAACGATATTTATATGAGAACATACGATCCAAAAGTTTTATCTTTTCAAAACGATAACGTTTTCGGTTTCTTCTTCCCTTTATATCTAAATTCTCCAGCCACCATTTTGGATCATATCAACCGTTTGCCTTACATTCAAATTTATTGTTATGCGTATATATGTGTATATATATGTCTATACACACACACACATTTTAGTGAACATACACATATTTATTAAAATTTTCGTTTCAGAAATGAAATGAAAAGAAAAGAAAAGAAAAGAAATATATTAATAATAATAATAATATTATTATTATTATTATTTGATAATGATATAATTATATTTCAATCGTAAAATCAATCGTATAAAATTAATAATCGAATTTCAATGAAATAATGATATTAATAAATATTAAATTATAATCAAGTAATTTAATATAATTATACAATTATTAAATTATGAAAAAAATACGTCTATACAATATTTTACGTTTTCGTTTCTTTTCCTTTTTTTTTTCTTTTCAAGCAATAAAAGAATAGCGTAGGATTAAAAATTAGATAACATTTGTATTAATACGAATAAATATGATTATCGCTCGTAAATCATTTCAACTTTGTTAAGTAAATAATCAATTATTTTGCAAATCAATTCTAAAATTATCAAATTATCAATATCACAATCATATTCTATCAATTATTAACGTCATAATTATTAAACGAAATTTCAATTCGCGTTTCTGTAATATTATCTTCTTCTTTATTTCCAAATTAAATAAATGTAAAACGAAACAAATCTCTTTTTATCGACCAGCCAACTGTTTCTTTTTTTTCTTTTCTTTTTTCTATGATATACACGATCAATTTCTGCTCCGATTTTCAATCTCGAGAAGAAAGAAAAAGAAAAAGATAAAGGGTAAGGAAAACGAAGAACAAATAATTACAAACGAAGCGTGTAACAAGGGGGAAAAAATGAAGAGAAAAGAAAGAAAAGAGAAAAAAAAAGAGAGAGAGAAAAGAAAAAAGAACAAAGAAAAAGAAAGAGAAAAAAGATGAGACTAAGCCGGCACGTCTTCGTAGCTGTTTTGTACGATTCGTATTTAATTAAAAACGCAGTTAAATTTAAGATGCCAAGAGAAGATCGGTGTGCATTAGTAGCAAAAACGCCTCCTCTCGTGAGCGATCTCTTCTTTTCCTTTCGTCGTGTACCCCCTTCTCCTCTTCCCGCCCCCTATCCCGCCACCTTTCTCCTCTTCTTCCAATAATTATCAATTAAAACCTAGGAACCACTTTGACTAATAAAAAAGAAAAAAGGAAAATTGAAAAAAGAAAATCGATCATCGAAGAAAAGTAAGAGATTGACTCGATCGAGAGAAAAATCAGTCGTATTTCTTACGGTACAAGTGAGTCTGATAATTAGTAGACGAATTAATTAATTAATTAATTAATTAATTAGTTAATTAATTAACGAATGAAAACTAGATTAATATAAAGATGGAACTTTTCTATTTTTTTAATTTATTTCTTCCATTTTTGTCTTTGTCCTTCTTGTTGTTTTATTTCTTCTTTTTTTTCTTTTCTTTTTTGTTTCATTTTATTCTGCGATACGGTAATAAATGAATGTCGAAAATATTATAATAATGATATAATTATTACTACTACTACTACTACTACTATTATTATTATTATTATTATTATTATTATTATTATTATTATTATTATTATTATTACAACTGCTATTATTATAATTGTAATTATAATTATTATTATAATTATTATTATTGTTATTATTAATATTATTATTATTAGATTATAATTTAATATTATCAATGTTGTAGTTTTAATTTTATTGTATAAATTAAAAAAAAAAAAAAAAAAAGAAAAGACAGAAAGAAAGGATACACACATAGAAGTGGTTCCTCTTTCATGGAAGATTGTTACACGAGTATGCAAATGTATGAGTATGCTTGTATGAAAGAATAAAACGAATATGTATGTGTGCATATATGTATGTATGTACTTATGTCTGGATTATGTATGTATGTATGTGTGTGTATGTCTACGATATAATATAAAATTTTGAGATTTAAGTAGACATATCAACGAAAAAAATAATGAACAGAAAATAAGAAGAAAAAAAAAAGAAAATAAGAACCGATTGGGAAAGAAGAGAAGCCACAATATGTCATTATCGATACATACATATATCGTGCCCGTATGTCATCTTCCAGAATAGAAAATGAAAATAATAATAATAATAATAATAATAATAACGCTAATAATACTAATAATAATATTAATAATAATATTAATAATAATATTAATAATAATATTAATAATAATACTAATAATAATAATAATAATAATAATAATCGTAATATAGGAAAAGAAAAAAAAAAGGAGAAAAAAGATCTCTCGCGAGTTCAGATACGTCGATACTGAAAAAAAAAAGCAACAAAAAAAAAAGTAATAAGATATGATCGAACGACGACCGTTTCGTACGGAACAAAAAATCGCTTTTACCGTTGATATGTACATAGATCGTTCGCACGATGAATTATTATTAATAATAACGAATGAATGAAAAGGAAAGAATAAAATCAATAAAATGTATGAAGAGAAAAGAAGAAGACGAAAACAAAATAAATAAATGGATTCATCGTGCGCGTTTCTTTCTTAATTCTTTTTTTCGCCAGAAAAAATTTTTCGGGGCAGAAAAAAATAACCGGTAGAGAGAGAGAGAGAGAGAGAGAGAGAGAGAGAGAGAGAGAGAGAGAGGGAACGTAAAGTTGAATAAGAAAAAAAAAGGGAAAGAAAAAGAAGAGATAGGTACGACGAATAATTTCGACGAACAACGTGAGAATACTGGACAACGTAGACGTGATTAATTTAAATGAATAAATAAATGAATGAACGAACGAACGAACAAACGAACGAAAGCAGGAATAATATAGGGTTGGAATGAAGTAAAGGTAAAAAAATAAAAAAAGGAAAAAATGAAAAAACAAAAAAAAACAAAAGATAAGTAAATGAGTAAGTAAATAAATAAATGAGTAAGTAAATAAATAAATAAATAAATAAATAAATAAACAAACGAAAGAAAAGAAACGGAAATAAACGCAATGGTACACGTGAATATCTTATTAAAATAACAGATAATAAGTTGTGTGAAACAAGTCGTCGACGGGGATTCGGTTGAACGAACAATGCGCGCGCAAACTCTTGTATTTTTCTAATGATTTTCAAACGCCGAGGTAATTCGTAATGTCCGAGATAGCCTATCGGATATTTAAGTATTGCCATTTATCGGCGTTATTTCCAGCAGTGTTCTATTCCGCTTTACTTTGTCCTAGGTTTATCGGACGTTAACATGTATCTATGAGTTACCAAATAAACGAGAACGGTTAGAGTTTCTTCGTCTCTCATTTTTCTTTTTATACCTAACCCTTAAGAAAATAAATAAATAAATAAATAAATAAATAATTAAGTCAAAAAGAACCATGAGAAAAGAAATCAATTTCAATAGTTTTGGTAATGAAATAAATGACAATTACGATTTTCATAGGAACTTTTTTTTTTCTCGATTTTCACATTGTATACGTGTATTGTGTTCTTCATTTTATTTTAATTTTGTTACCTTCCTATATCGTTATTTAAAAGAATGAATATTTAAAAATAAGAGGAAATTTTTAATTGCAGCGGACATTTATATGACTATGTTATATTTTTATATTGCGTAATGTGCGAAGAAATTGAAATTAAAGTGACAAGGTATCTATTTTTTTATTCTTTCCTATGATCGAATTTTTATATATAGTTCTATCTCGATTATTCTCAAAAAAAAAAAAGAAAGAAAAAAAAACTGTGCTCCGATTCATGGGATATCGAGAAAACAATTTCAAGCGGATCGTCAAGTTTTTAAAGTAAGTAAACGAATAAACGAATAGATATCAGCTAGCGAGGATTTTACAATGCAGAAAGAAAAAAATCAAGAAAGGAAAAGAAGAAAGAAAAATGAAAAAAAAAAAATGAAAAAAAGATCTGAAAAAACTTCGGAAGTTCGTCATTTTTATCACCCAACGCCGATTGCCTGAAGAAACTTTTCCGATTTGTCTATCGTATAGGCAAAGGATAAAAGAAGTAGAAATAACTCGTAGGAATCTTACGATTTCTAGCACGTGAATCACTAACGGTCAGAGAGCAAGGTAAGTCACGAAACAAAATTTGAAGAGTTTTAAGTTTTCTTTTTTCTTTCTTCATTTTTTTATATTTCCTACAAATTGTGTATATTTTGTTTTCGAAAAGATCGATGGAAAAATTACATCCATTAATAATTTATAAAAAGCATCACAAACAACAAATACATATATACAAATATATATGTATGTATGTATGTATGTATGTATGTATGTATGTAGTACGGACTTTATCATCATCATCATCATCATCATCATCATCATCATCATTGTTAACGTTTTTTGATTAATGTTTATGGTAAACTCTAAAAGGAAAACAAAAACGTGAGAAACATTTCTATTCTATTTGCTTGCTTTCACTTCAAATGCAATTTGTAATGAAAGAATAACATGCAATACGCCGAGGCCAGCACGGTTTATTTCATTTTGATCGTCCGATGCATTACGCAAAAGAATCGAATTTTCTATCAATTGATCGTTCAATTTCTCTCTTTTTTTGTTTTCCATTTATCTATCTCTATCTCTGTTTTTTTATTTCTCTCTTTCTCTCTCTCTCTCTCTCTCTTTTCCTATACAATACTAGGTTTTATTTTATTATTATTTTTCACTATTTTCAATAACTTCACTTGATAATTCATTTTCATACTGAGTTTCAAGCTTTATAGATATATATAGATATATACTGTCTCTATTCCCATATAAATAAATTTTATTTATTTTATATATATATATATATATATATATATATAATTTTGTATAAAAATAAAAATAAAAATATAAAAAGAAGAAATAAATAAATTCATATGAGAATAATTTGTTTTCCCCGTTTTTTTTTTTTTATTGTTATATATATATATATATATTTTTTTTTTATTTCTATTTGAACTTCAATATTAAGAAAAGAAGTTTATTTTTCTTTTTTCCTTTTATTTTCAAAATAAAACCACTTTTTCGCAGATTTTATTCGCATCGAAAGAAAGTTGATCCGCGTAATCCGTATTTTCTCAATTGGATTTCGTTAACCTCTCGTTGAACTTAACCGAACTCTTGGAATTTCTGCCTTTTTTTCCTTTTATTTTCTTCAACGTAAAACATAGAGAATACGTAGGTACTTTCGTCTATATGGTAAGGGGTAATATTCGAAAAAAAATTTCCACATCCCGCCATATTCCCAAAGCTTCCTAATTAGCATCAACAAATTTTATTTCGCAAGGGTGATTACGTGTATATATGCATGTGTGTGTATGTGTGAGAAAGAGAGAGAAAGAGAGAATTCGTAAAAAGGTTGAAAGTCCATTGAAATTTAAATGAGTTGGTTCAACCTTACCGATCGATCGAATTTTTCCTTGCAGCTATTATCGATTTTTGATGTCGAGAGTATTAATTAAAATGAAGAAATTTCGAGAGATAAAAATAAAACTAAATGTATTTTTTTATGGATATGTATGTGTATTGTGTTCGTGTGTAAAATGGTCAGAAACAAGAAATATCATTGACCGTTTTATTCGATTGAATTAGTTTGAACATTGAATAGTTTTTGTTTGCTTTGTTAATATATCAATAATAACAAAATTATCAAATGAACAAACTAAAATTTATATATATATATATATATATATATATGTATGTATGTATGTATGTATGTATGTATGTATGTATGTATGTATTGGATGTTCAAATAACATTGAGAATATTGGTAAGTATTAAACGTGAATATTTATTATTAATATTATTGATCCTATTGACACATTGTTTTCGAAATAAATTTTATGTTAAAAAGTGTATGTATATATATGATTTATAAATAAAAATTGCATAGCGCCTAAATATAGGCTATATTTTATCATGCATGATATGAAGTTGTCTGCTCTCGAAAATATGAGAATCCTTATTGGTAAATGATACTTGCAAACTACATTACCGACATGTAAAAGATGTTGCCTAAATGCAGGCGTAATATATCTCATTCATATAAATATAATGGTGAAAAAATTTATTTCATTTTAGTTAGAAAGAATAAAAAAAAAGGGAATAAAAAGATTTTTAATCCTAGAAATACTAATAAAATTTATGAAATATTTATAATCATTTAATAAAAGATAAAAATTGAATATGTTAAATAATCTTAATAAACAATTTAAAAATATGTTTCTCGAATAAATCTAAGAACTAAAATTGCGTTTTCATTATTTTTCTAATGCAATAGTTTTCTTACGATTTTGCCTATGATCGAATCAATATGATTGCAAAATAAGAGTAAATATTGTTTATAAAAAAAGAAAAATCGCAGATAGAAGAAAAATTAAACAAAAAAAAAAAAAAACAAAAAAAGAGAGAAATAACGAAAAAAAAACAAGAAAGATTAAATCGACCGAACTCGACAAATCCATCCTATCCTATAAAACTCAATGGACACTGTTTTCCCTAGGGAACAATTTACTACATTCTAACTCTGAACTCCACGGGAGAGATACTAATTGTCAGGTCACGTATATGTCTAACTGCTTTTTATTTTTTTTTATTTATTTATTTTTTCTTTTTCTTTTTTTTTTCATTTCAGTAAAAATGGAAAAGACTCCAGTGTGGTCAACTGAAAAATGATAGGTGAATCGATTGAAATGTAAATCATCGAGCAAACTGAGATTATTTCGATGTACACATTTGACTCGATTCGTTTCGATCGTTCCCTTTTACTCCCTCGGGAAACGCTCTAGTAAAACTAGGAAATATCTCTTCCTCGTAAAATCCTGTGCAAACAAAAATTTTATTTCGTTTATACCTTTTAACAAAAAAATCTCGTACATTTCTCACTCATTCCCTCTCCCTCTCTCTCTCTCTTCCTTCAAAACTTGTTATATGATTTTTTTTCTTTCTCTCTTTTATTTTTCCTTTTTTTTTTTTTAGAAGTATTAAAATTCGAAATATCTCGTGAATAACCCATTTTTTTCGGAAACGTAACCTCCCGATATATTTTTTATTTTTTCTTTTTTTTTCTAAATACACGGAACACATAGGAAAATTAATTTGAACAAAAAGAAACACGTTGATCTAATCTGAAAGAAAATTCAATTACATTTTTCAAATGTGTCGTTGCATTTACGAAATAGAAAAATGAAAATAGAAAAAAAAACGAAAAAAAAAAACAGAGAGAAAAAGAAAAAAGATAAGTCCAGAGAAAAATGAACATTTTTATATCATTCAATTTTCTCCCCTATAAATTTTTTCCGTCTACTACGAAACAAAATATATGAACCGTCCCAATTTTATGATTTCACTTCGTATACAGGGTGACTCATATAAAAATTTGCATACTATTTTCACCGACTACCAATCTATCTAACAATAATGTCTTGAATTTTTGTCGTATGTGAAATGGTACAGATATTTCTACAAAAAAAGGAAAAGATAAAAAAGAAAATATTGGTATAATATTTGGTTGAAAAATAAACAAAATAAACAAAATAAAAAAATAAAAGATTCTAACAACGAAAAAAAAAAAAACAACAAGAATTAAAATAAAAGCAACTATAAGTAAATATTAAGAATTCTGATTTCTAACTAATTCTGATTTCTGTGTATAAACATGAGATAGATAATATTTTACGACGTTCATTCGTTGTTTATAAATTCAATCTCCAATTTTGCAAAATATTTCTACCCGATCAAGTTATATATTGAAAATAGAAAATATTTGATAGTATGCTCTCAAAAACTTGTAACTCGTAAATAAGATAACTAAGAAAAGGATGGTGACATAGAGAAGAAATTTAATATACGTGACATCGTTCTCTCTCATCCGATAGTTTCCTACCTTATAGTGGTAGTTTTAGTATACTAGTATAGTGTAGTCGACACTCTCGTGTTGCTTTGTAGGTCGATGAATATCCTGAGCCATTATCGAATGAGATTTCATGAACGTTCAAGAAAGAGAGAGAGAGAGAGAGAGCAGGATATATATATATATATATATATATATATATATATATATATAGGACCGTTGCAAGATCCTTTGTTTGATCTTGAGACTACGATGACACTATCCAAGTTGTAGCGATGTTAGAAATTCGCGACAAGCTTCCAAGTTTCCTATCAAAGGCAGGATTGGATACGTCTATTCCCACCGGTTGTTGGCTACTAACGATTACATGACAAAATCGACCGACACAAAAGATATCGAGGAATTCTCTAATAAACAATTATTAAGGTAAATCGAATTTTTATCGATTTAGTTGAAAAATATTGATTCTAACTATCATCCTAATATATATATATATATATATATATATATATATATATATATATATATATATCAGATCGTACAATCAAGTACATTTATTTAATTCGACGTTTAAGAATAATTCGATTGAAATATTAATGTAGTAAAAAAATTAATTTTTTTCGAAAATAAGAAATATTCAAGAGTTAGAAACGAACTCGATCTAATTAAATTTCATTTCATTATGATATTTAAAGTCATTTATATTTTGCTTTTTCTTCTTCATTTTTTCGTTTCTCTTTTTTTCTTTTGATATATTTCGTTAACGTCAAATGAAGTTATAAAAAGAGGAATATTTTTCTCAAATCGAGCGAGCAATATTCGGAGCTTTAAAATCGTATTTCAAAATTCACATTCTCGCCTTAAGCGATAGGTAAAAGGGATGAGAAATTGGAAAACGTCCAACTTTCTGACATGAGAATCAAAACAGTCGGCTACTCTACAACGCCCATATACATCAGAGTCCATAGAATCTACGTACATACAATATATTACGTATGTGTGTATGCGTGTGTGTGTATGTATATATATATATATATATATATATATATATATATATATAGAACGTTGAAAAAAAATAACATAAAAAATCATGAAAAATATAAACTTACAAGTCTAACGATCATTATAAAATTACTATTAATTTAATACATTTTTGAATTATTCAAGTTATGAAAATTTTCAAAGTATATATAAACTCAAAACATCCTGAATATTAAACTTGCAATTAGATGTAAAAATTGATTATAAATTCAGAACCTATTGAATATCTTTTTTGTATTCGTTTTTTTTTTATTTCTCTTTCTTTTTTCTTTTGAGAAAATA
The DNA here is from genome assembly GCF_014466175.1 of Vespula pensylvanica. Taxonomy (NCBI): domain Eukaryota; kingdom Metazoa; phylum Arthropoda; class Insecta; order Hymenoptera; family Vespidae; genus Vespula; species Vespula pensylvanica. The sequence goes on from NC_057697.1 coordinate 4,149,399, forward strand.
TTGATATAAATATCTTCATATATAATATTTGTTTACAAAATGATATCAAATTTCTTACGATGAGGTAATAATATGTCAATCAAATAATGATGTAACAATATGTCAATTAATTAATTATTTAATATAAATAACAATAAGAAGTTAATAAAAATAAAAAAAAAGGAAAAATTCGAATAATAATAATAATAATAATAATAATAATAATAATAATGGTGATCTTGATGATAACTGTAGTAACGATAATAGTAAGCTATTATTATTAATTATTATAATAATAACAAGAATAATAAGTAATAATTGTTCCATGAAAAATTCACATGGCAGATATTTTCTTCGAAGTTAAACAAACGAACAAAAAAATCCTATATCGATCAAATTTGCAGGATGATCGTAAAAGTTAGTTAAAAAAAAATAAAATTGTTCGACCCTAAAAATTTTACAAACGAAATAAATAAACGTTCCTGTTTAAACTGATTAGTAGTTGATAAAATTTGTTTATGCGTTTGATCTAAAAGGAAAGATACGACCAATGAGAAATTCCTTTTAATTTTAAGGAATTCTTTGCGAAGTAGTATAACAGTAAAGAAGGTACTGTCTTCCTTGTCTTGTCGTCAGCATGCTTCTCCAACCAAGGTTTCAACCGTATAAAGTTATAACTTCCAACAATAAGTTGAGTTATTACGCATTCCGGAGTTCCCACGGTGACAGATAATGGTCTTGAGAGAGAAAGAAAGAAAGAAAGAGAGAGAGAGAGAGAGAGAGAGAGAGAGAGAGAGAGAGAGAGAGAGAGAAAAGAAAGAGAATAAAGATGTAAGTGAAAGAATCTCACGTACTCATATAAACGTACACATGTATATAGATACTTATATAAATATAACTATAGTAAATATAGCTAGTATGAGAATATTCTCTTTCTCTAGAAGCAAATAATTTCATCGTTTCCGTTATTCTCCTTAACTCCATTACAGACAAAAGGATATGTGAAGTATCTTCTTTACTCTTCAAAGATTCAACCAAGATTCTTATCTTATGACAAATGTAATAACAAGCAAAGAAAGAGAATAGTATTACAGTTTGTTTCTAATGGAATATATAAATAAATTCAAAGTAAAATAACTATGAAATTGGTACGATTAATAGAAAACTTAATAAAAATTCAATAAAATAACAAATAAGCAAATGTAATATTAATGATAATAATAATAATAATAATAATAATAATAATAATAATAATAATAATAATAAGACAACGAATCGATTTAAATTGAAATATAAAATTAATAAACGTGAAATAGTGTACACTGTGTAATATTCATAATTATTTTATTAGAGAAACGTCCTAAAAAGATGTTTAATATTTATAATGCAAAAAAAGAAAAAAAGAAACAGATAAAATATAAAATTAATAATAATATAATAATAGCAGTTACGTAGTGCGGATAATCTAAAAAAAAGGATCTTACAAAATTACGAAAATTCAGGAGAAATTAATAAAAAAAAAAGAAAAAAAAAGAAAATGTCATTATTAAAGACCGTCGATACGTAATTCAAACTTCGAATGAGTAACACTTTGTAGAATTTCATTTGAGCCATCGAAACCAAATTTCAAAAGAGTCTATCAAATACATATTTATATGCAATACAAGATAACTATCAAATATCAGTTCAATTACGATAAGACTATCGAAAAATAATGTAAAAAAAAAGGAACGTAAAAATATCCTTAAAATATGTTTTTGTTTGTATCAAATTTTTCATTTTTTTTAAAGGGTATTTTTACGTTGCTTTTTTTTATATTATTATATAAAACATATTTAATATTTAGACGATGTTTAAATATGTTTTTGTTTATATCAAGTTTTTCACTTTTTTTAAACACCGTCTAAATGTTATATTTGTGTCTGTATGCACACATATGTGTGTGTGTTTATGTGTGTATGTCTATATATGTAAAATCCTAACTTTAGATGAGCAATACGTTCGAGAATCTCACTCCAATGATCAAACCAAACTTCGGGAGAGTCCAAAGTCAAACATTAGCGAGATGTTCACTCTCCGATGACTTCGGTAAAGATGGAAACACGAGTTTGAATCTTCTCATAACCATCAACGTTTGTAAGCAACGTGAAAACGATTTCATGTCAAAGTTCTTCCTTTTGAATCGTCTGTCCATATTTCACCGACAAAGACACGTGTACTCTATAATGCCAATAGATATATATACCTAGTTCAAAACACATTGATTAACTTTCCTTCTAAACTAATTACAAAACTAAACTAACGAAACCGATTAATATAATTCAACGATAATTTCGTTAATATAAAATCTTGCAAAACTGCGTACGATCAACAATTGAACTATAAATATTTTATTAGAATTAATAATCTATCGATCAAATTGTTTATTAATAAATTTAATAGCATATTGATGGTTCGAATAAACGATGTAGGTAGATATCTATTCGAAATATTGCAATAATTAAAAGAGGTTAATTATATTTTTCATTAGTTTTTATTATCTCGTTATAAGTAATTACACAAGCTATGAATACGTATATCCTTCATTCGTAAATCATACGTAAGTAACACACACCGATCACAAATAATCTCTTTATAGTATTTACATACAATTTTCTTCATACGTTTCTAACGGCTTTATTAATTATTAAAACTTTTTTATTAGAATCTTTGATGAATCAGTGTATAAGCTAATATACAAAGCTAAGATATCTTATTACTTAGGAGCTAATATCGATAATAAAAACTAAAAGTCGATTAAAGTCTAATCAAGTGGCACTAATCGTATGTAATATATTCTATAGTAATCCGAAAGAGGCCTTAATCGAATATGGTACATGTACAGGGCATAGTGATATATTATTACGATTGAATTTTCTTTCTTTCTGTGTATTTTTTTTCTGTTTTTCTTATTTTCTTCTGTTTTTTCCTTTCTTCTATTTTTTCTAGTTGTTGGCACTAAGAATTCAAGAATAGTCAGGAAGAAATACTGTTGGCGAATGTGACTTAAAAATTACGATATATCGACGATATTCAAATTCGAACGAACGTAGATATATGTATAATATATATATATATATATATACACACACACATATATATATATATATATATATATATATATATATATGATGTCCTATATAACTCGAACACTTGAAATATCTTTATTACAGTTTACATATTACGATACGAAAAAAAAGAGAAAAGAAATATATTATTATTTCAAGGTCATCGATCTGTATTCTTTTCTTTTCCACTCAAAGTCGTACGAAGATCGTAGTATCATATTCATTGCACTGATCTAAACGTAGACTATTGCACGATGATCGTAAGATTATATGATTCTTTTTAAAAGATAATCGATGACCTTGAAATCTCTAAAATCACTGTGCGACGACTGAAAATTAACAAATTTCGTCCTAAAAAAAGCTTTGTTTTATCATTAAAAACAGATATTTGATGAGTGCGGAATTAAATGGGACACCCTGTATAATAGGTATGTAATATTCTGATCATTTTTATCAATTTCTTTTATATATATATATATATATATATATATATATATATAAAACAAAGCATTAATAATTAAATTACTTAACGCAACTAAAAAACGTAATATTAAAAAATACACGTATTCACAGACACACGTACATACAAACATACATTTGCACATGCATTTCTGTGTATTATACTGTGACATGTACTTATCTACATGGAAGACAAACGTGGTTTCGAGGCAATATGGAAGTGTACTTATGTTGCAAACTAATCAGTAACTTTTGTCTTAAACAAGCGATAAGCACTGTTTCAATGACTTCAAACTCGCTCAATGAAATTAATTAGACGTTCATTGTCCTCCGGCCTCTTTTCTCCCTCCCACCGTACCAATCCCATCTTACAATCAGTGAGGATTTCAATACGATACTATCCCTTTTATTCTTTCTTTTTCTCTTTTTCTTTTCAATCACTTATTCGTACGAGATATCCGAATAATGTTATTAATAATTTTGGATAATAAATGAATAAGATAAACTAATAATTAAAAGTATAAATTTTCATCGAATTCAAGACAGTTGATAATATCTAATAAGAAATCTTAACTAATTTTCTCATTTTTTAATATACTATATATATGTATATATACCGTATATAAATATATATATGTATACGTGTACTGTTCGCGATTGAAAATCATAAACGTAATAAATTATTAAACACTTACTGTAGCAAGGTTTCAGCTCCATACGAATTGTTCAAATATTAGTTTAGAAAAATATATATATATAGTCGGTGTTGAAAATTATAAACGCAATAAATTATTATACGTTAATGTTGCAAGGTTTAAGCTCCATGAATTGATAAGGCACATGTAACGTAGTATTGTTGTGTTCTACTAAGAGATGTCCTCGCCTCGGAGATGCTCCAATGACTAACACTGTTTCACCTTTCAATAATACTACTTCTCCTTCCCCTTCTTCTGAAATTTGTTTACAAATCGATAACGACAATATAAAGACTAGTTCGTCATTCGTTTGTATATCTTTATGTTATATATCCCAAAATATAAATAATCGACCTTTGAGAAGATGAAAGACGTTGTAACAATTATCGGACTCTGTTACTTTTCTCATTAATCGTTCATTCTCTCATTAATAATTAACACTCTCTTCTCATTTTCTCATTAATAATTATCGTTAAATTTGTTACTCTTCTTATTAATCGTTGATTCGTTCTCATTATCGCTGATATTCGTTGATCAATTTAATAATTAATTCGAAAGTTCGAAAAATTGATTTGCAGTAGAGAAATCTACATTGCTCGTGTTTGCAAGGATTTATGCGATTGAATATTACCTTAAATATTACTGAATGAAAATCATCTAACACCTTTAAGGTAAATATCTTCGAGGACGAGGAGGTTGAGGGAAGGGTCTTGAAATATCGGAGACTAGAGAACAAAGGAAGATATCCTGGCTCGAAGGATATAGCGGTGAAGGAATAACCGGCTAATGAGCTGTCGGTTGTTCGCAAGATTCGACCATAATCTATCTCAAAGGCAACAATGAGTGATGTCCTTTGATTTGATTTCGTGTATTCCTCTTGTCATTCGATCATTCGATCACTATGATCAGATATAATGATGCATTGAAATATGTACGAGAGATTTTGATCGAGTTAATGATTAAATTAAAGTGAATAATGAAACAATAATGATAGTAGAGAAAAGTAACGAAGTAATTGTCGTTTAAAAATTGTAGCATCTTTCGTTAGCCTCAATGATTGATTACGAGAATCGGGACACCTTATATATATATATACGTATATATTTTTCTTACCTGGAAAAGGCATCTTCATGATCCTTGTTTGCGGATATCCTAATTTCGTATTACCTGTTACGGTGTATGATCTACTTGGTGGTACCGGTGGTGGACGTTCCTTGATAAAATTGAGAAAATGAAATTGCGTTATGTTAAGATGAGTTAAAGTATTTAAGTAATAATTTCGATCGGATTTTAAATCGTACGATGTAGCAGGAAAAAAGAAATAATCAATATCGATAATTGTATCAACAAGATTATGTGAACTACAGATTGAAAGATGCGAATTGTTCGATTCGATGATATTCATTTCGTAATAATTCGAATTTAATTATTAGATGAAAAATGTTCAATCATAGAGATATAGATTTTAGAAGTGTTGTAGTATTATGAATGGTATGTACCAGATCAAGGCCAAATAATGTACAAGTTTGTTGAATCATTTTTTGATCGGCACATTTTTCCGAAGGATCTGGTGGTGGTGTACCAGCGATTGGTTGTGGTCTAGGACGAGTACCAGTTCCGGTTCCTGTTCCCGTTGTAACATTTCTTTGAACAGTTCCAGTATTACCAGTTGTCGTCGTCTGTTGTAGTTTCTTCTGACCAATAACCGTTGATACACACATCGTCGTTCTTCTTAATGGCCATCTCCTTCGAACTCTCCATCCCCTCCACGTAGCCTAAATCAATAAAATAAATGTCCTTGAATATTGTGTAAGAAAGAAGAAAAAAGGAAAAGAAAATTTGTTTGAACATTACCTGTATCACAGTGGCAGCTTTCCTTCTTGTCTCCGAACGCAAACATTCTAACTGTTGACGAATGCCCTCGCTAAGGAAAATGTGTCTCTTTCCAAGTGCCCAACTCGTACTAGCTCCAAATTTATTTTTCAATTGTTGTGCATTTTGTAAAATAAGTTTTGTATCCTCGACAGCTTGTTCCTCAGCTCGTCGTAATTGTTTGAAAGGTGCGATCAATCTATACCTCGCATTAAACGCCTTGAATCGCATCCTATGCGGGTAACCTGATCAATAGAAACGAGGATCATTCCTTAATTCTATTTATTCTTTCTAAATCCCTAAAGGTTCGATTCAAGATACAAGGATGATATATTGATACATTGAATTATCGATTAATATCCTTTCAAATGGGATTTCTATCGTGTGAGATCATTGACTGTACAAATTGATATTTAAAACCACAAAAATAACAAAATTGTACAAAATTGAATTATACGATATTAGAAAATAAGGAAAGTCTCCTTTGAGACTTCGGAAACTCCATAATTGATATTTCTTTACATACCGATAATCATTAAATTAATAACGAAGTTATGGTATTACAGGATTAATAAACTAAGTTTTCATGATAATCTACGTACCGCCAGCCATTAAATTAACAGTCTCTAAAACCTGCAGGGAACGTATTTGCCTCATCGCAACACCTCGATCCAAATGCATAGGAGTTTCAGTTCCATTGCTTCTGATGCATCTAACAAAATGTGGCCTAGCATGGACCAGAGTTCTTAACAGATTGTCCAATCTCGTATGAAAGTCTTGCGTTAGCGTTGAGATCGGTTCATCGCCGTTTAAACTGAACTCGGATATGCATACATTTTAATATACATATATTTAAATAACTAAGATGAGCAAAAAAAAAAAAAAGAAAAAAATTGTCTTACAGATCCGTATGAGAAGTCGGTGATATCCTAAAGCTAACACCTCTTGGAACAGTATCGTTTGCGTACAAAGCTTTTAATTCACTGCCAAACAAATGGGTAGCGAAACCAAAGCTGCAAGTGTGTTTATAAAAGACAGCCACCAAATCATCAGGCACAACATCTTTGTTGGTGTCTTTAAAAATACATGATAATAATAATTTAATTTGATGTACGGAAGGGTAGGAGTTTTATAAAAAAAAAAAAGAAAAAAGAAGAAAGAAAGGAAACAACATTTTTGCCTACCCAAAAAATCTGATGCATCGTACGTGACTCTGCCAGCAAAATGTTGAATACCGAAAGATCTGCAATCTACTGGTCTAGGTTCGAATAGTCGAAGATTTTGTTTGTGCTGAACTTTCACCTTAGCTACGTAACTCTCCGCAGTACCACGTATCGAACATTCGACGTCCAACATGCTGAGTAAACCGGTACGCTGAGAGCATCGATAAATTTATAAGAAAAAGGAAATTTTACTGAATTTGAGATATTTAAATATAATTGATCCTTATAATGTCAATTGTAAATTTTCTATTGAATAAAGATCTAATAAAAAATCTAATTCTACTTTTATATCTAAAATCAAATTATTAACGATATAATTTTTCATCGATATTTGTTTAAAAATATATAATTACATTAGAAATTATTAAGTGTCACGATTTCTAATTCGAATTTTCGTACTTACCAAAGAAGAAATGAGATCGATACAAGGTACATTGTCAACATAATCCACCTCAACGTCACACCTTATACCTTCGTCACGGCAACTTTCGATGGAACTCTTAAAAATGTGCGTGTTATAAAAATGTTGCATAGTCTCAGCACACAAATTTATACAGAGGTGTTCCAATTGACTCGGTTTCGGATCTTCGAATCCAAACATGTCTAAGATTCCTATAAAACCATCTGTCGCATGTCTCACGGCATTGTTCAAAGCTGTCATGCTCCTTGAACCAGTACCACCTAGAAACAATACGTATGTTTACGTTAAAAATTCATTATTCGATGATAACATAATTTGATAACATCGTATTACCTGCAGAACTGCCAATAGTAGAAGCATGTTGACTGGTGACTTCAGCTTGATTATGAACAGACTCGTTGGAATCAGACGAAAGAGTTCCAAGCGTCGATCCTAATCTTTTTAAACTGTTAGCTCTTCTGACTATAGTTGCTACGGTACGACAATAAAGAGCTTTGGCCAAGGAATCTCTCGTCATGTTGGACTATGTTAAAAAATAAATTGATGTATGTATGTATGTATATATATTATATGTGAACACTACTGTTTGTCGGACAAATAAACGTGTTTGAAAAAAGATGAATAAAATGATATAACTGTACCATGTTTGCATCGCAGACCGACTTAACCAATTGTCCTCGGGCATTGTGGGTCCTCGATGTAAGACCTCTGAGAAGTGCAGGTGGCGGAACCCCCAAAAGTGCGGCCACCGAAGCGAGTTCATTTTCTCCGATTACACCAACCTCAACACCAGGCCCATCCGTGAATCCTACGTTACCAAGAATCAAAACAGCAGCTAATACTCTTACAACGTCGAGGAAAGGTATACCGAGAACACCTAAAATGATAGAGAGAGAGAGAGAGAGAGAGAGAGAGAGAGATAGATACTTCGTTCGTATCTTTTGAAGAATCATTCTTTCTTACAAACACTTACCCAAACAAGCTTTCCAAGCTTGAAATCTTATCGCATCTTCTGCCTCGTCCTGTCTAGTATCGCCATTTTGTAGGTACCTCAAATTTTTCAGATTATATCCTTCCAAATTGAGTTTCACTGTCAAACGAATGACAAGGTCGTTGATTAAAAAAAAAAAAAAACTTTAAATAAGATCTAAATGATTGTTTTAGAAACAGGATAAAAACCTCTCTCCTCATGAGACAAACCAGCTAACATCTGATAGAATATATGATAATTTTTCTCATCTGGTAATGGTCGGATCACTCTCGTTTGATCCAAGAAATAACAATGAATTTTTGTTCTGTACAAAGCTCCGTCGGTAACTTGTACCTCGATGAAGTGACCCTGGGAAAAGTAATGTCACGTTAAACTCGTTCAACTTTCTTCTTGTGATCGCATTAATAACTTACTATTCTTGAACTTTCCGAGTTCGTGGCAGTTTTAGCAGATCCCAAAGATCTAAGAACCGTGAATGCAGCTGCCAGATGTTTAAAAGCGTCTGTTTCCGGGCCACCGCCAGCTACGTCGAAAAGTTGCCGAAGTAATAACATCGAGGCATACGTTTTCCCGGATCCGCTTGTTCCTAAAGGAAATTCATTCAAAAAAAAAAAAAAAAAAAAAAAAAAGAAAGAAAAGATGACTGACTCCCAACTATAACCAACAAAAACTATAAACTTTTAACATTTCAATGTTTGTTTCTTACCAGAAAGTATAATCGCTTGTGGATAACCAGTCTCTGATTGTTGTCTTACAGCTTCCTGGACGACCCTGTTCAATTGGGGTGCCAATGGTACGGCCCTGGTACTCGTCAAGGTCAGTGGATTCCCAACATCCGTGTAAGGATTGATACTGACCAAGATAGGCCCCACATTCGTCTACAATTCAATGTTTATTTCAAGATTCGGAAATTGTCGAACGTTAAAGAATTTGAAAACTAATTGAACAACGATATTTCGAAATATTTTGTTATTTAACTTTTTTATTCGAAATTGAAATTCGACGAGTGAGTCAACCAGTAATTCTTATCTCTCTTAAAGGTTTCATAAAATATTTAGTAAGAACGTAAGAGAAGTTTACGTAACGATATCATTAAATGTGGACACAGTAAAGATCTCAATAACTAGTACCACGGCATAAATTTAAATATGTGCGTGCATGTATGTATGTTTGTATATATGTATGTATATCTTATATTCGACATATGTTTTAATGCATTTCTATAAATCATTCATAACTCTGTCACCTATATAAACTAGAATATTTTTGTTCTCGACTCAATGACAGAATCGGAACAAGACGAATCAAAGTAATGCAATAACGTTTGAACAGTCTTAGTAACAACGAATTAATATCGTAGAAAAGTGACATAGAAACTAAGTCGTTAAGTATTATACATCGATCTATTAGTGATCATTCTTACGAAACATATTCTCTTAGACTCTTAGTAATATTACCAAATGAGAAATTAATCATGATATGGAAAAAAAAAAATCGACAAAAAAATATGTCCGAATACAAGCATAAATAATTCAAAGGTTGGTAATAAAAGCGAAAAGTCACGAGGTTGGTAGTTAAAAATTGGGACAGGCAAGACGTTCGAAATAAAATATTGGAAGGCATTGGAGATGTGGAACGGGGTGAGGAGAAAAGAATTGGGTGGAGAGGAAGGCGGAGCATGGGAATGAAGACCCAGGACCTAGAGGGTCCGATGTGCTTGATTGCTATTAGACGTCTGCTAGAGAAGGTAAAGCGGCACGCAAAGAAAAGAAAAGAAAAAAAAAGAAAAGAAAAGAGAAGGTTTAAGAAAAGAAGAAGAAGAAGAAGAAGAAGAAAAAAAAACGAGAAAAGAAAAGAAAAGGGTCGAAAGTTGGGCGTGGAGGAGAAAGAGAGAACCGGTCTGGTGTCGGGGTCCATCGGATATCCTAAAGAGATTGTGGGGAGATGAGAAAAAAAGGGGGAATTGGAAAGAAACCTAACTTAACAGTGTTAATCTGCAAACAGATTACACGTGCACACGTACGTACGTATGTATGCGCATGTGTGTAAGTTAGGCTGATTGCCCAAATAACATTTTCGTTTTCTCAAAATGGAAAAAAAAAGAAAAGAAAGAAAACAAGTATACAAAAAAAAAAAAATAAGAAAAATGAGATAAAAAGAAATTTTTTCGTTTTTTTGAAAATTTTCTTTGATCGTTTAGAGACGTTTCGGATGAAAGAAATTTGACAAATTTTCCAGTTATTTTCTAATCATAATGGTACACGTTTTATTAATGTCTTAGATCGAAACATAAAATAGTTGATTTGATATTTTCGATACTCGTTACGGTTGAACGATCAAACTTTTTTTTCGATCAATGACGAAAAGAATAAGAGAAAGAGTGCCTCACTGGTTACCACCAATTAGGGAACAACCGTTTCTCTCGCAATTGGGTGAACGCTATCGAGTTTTTGTAAACTAAAGGCGTAGTCTACCTTTCGGCGATGTTTCCTCTCCTTTGAGTGACCTATTGAGAAACTCACTGTTCTCTCATTCGGTTTTCTCGTATTACACACGAACACGAACGATCTCACATCGATCGTTCATGTTCCTTTGGAAACCGGTTGAGATTACGTTCGATGATGATTTAACGGTTAGACGTTTCGAATTAATTGGATCTCTCGGAGATTCTATAATATTAAATTCTATTTTTGGAAAGTGACCTCGTCCTAGTTCTTTCAATTTTAAATTACACACAAAAAAAGTCATTATCATTTAAATCTAAATCTAAATCTATCCAGTATCAATTGATCTATTTACACCTTTGCACATTAAAAAAAGAAAAAATACAGAAATTTATCTCTTGTTCCAGTTCTGTCATTTTAACAAATAAAATAAATCAAATCGTTTATGTCTAAATGTAAATCTATCGGATCAAGTATATCTATTTTCTCTCCAACAGTTTCAAATAATACAAAAACTATTTAGTATTATAATTTTGTCATTTTACCGAATAAAACGGTTTAAATAATGAAATCTAGAGATCTTATAACGATTACAATATTTTCCAAAATATTGTAGAGCAATTCATCATATATCCTTCTATTTTAATTGTTAAAAACAATTTTTTTTAATTAAAAAAAAAATAATTAAAATTAAGAATTAAAAAATTAATAATTAATAATTAATTATAATCAAAAATTAATAATTAAAAAAAAAATAAACGAAAAAGAAGAAACTGACTAAAAAACAAAACAAGAAACTAAAACAAAATATATATTAACCAATGTAGGTCGTTCTACTTACATATGTAATATTCGTAATTAGTTAAATGATCTTAGTGATAAATAAAGTATTTTAAAAGTCAGGAAGCAATAGAAGAAATGCGGAAAAGATTCGAAAGGGAATCAACAGAGTATGTGAATGGCGAAGCGTTCGAAAGGAATGTGAGCATGCCACCTGTGCGTGGGCCAGCACGTGTGAAGGAACAGGGTGGATTCTCAACGTTGCTTTATCGACGCTTATACATGCTCTGAAATCGTGCGTACACTTGTATATATATCTGTGTGTGTGTACATGTGTATCCATGTATATATGTATGGATGTATATACGTATGTGTTTATGTATGTATGTAGTGTGAGTACCAGTTGAGTTCCCCACCCTTTTGCTCCACTTGCATTCCAACGAAGAACAGCACCGGAGTTCGTGCGTGCATGTGCAATCGTAAGCTCCTCCTACATATAACCGTGTAAAAACATAGCCCGAAGTGTTTCGAGTTAAGGGCTTGAGTTTGCCAAACCAAAAAAGAACCTCTTTATTATCCATTTATTTTTCTTATATTTTCCTCGTTTTTTATAATTTTTTAACTATTCTCCAACGATTCGTTCAATATTTTCACATATTTTTACACCAATCTCAAGATTTGACTTATAAAAAAGAAAATTGTTTTCTCTCTTTTTGTTTCGTTTTTCTTTTCTTTGTAAATTTGTTTCAAATAATTTTTTTTTAATAATAAATTTCATTTTAATAAAAATAATTTTTCTTTGTAATTTGTTAAACTCAAGAATCGGACGATCTCATTGAAACGTGATACATATATATTAATATATCGTGTTAATTTTTAATGAATTAATTACTTTATATTGCGTTAGCAATGAATTATTTTATATTATAATTTTCAAATTTAAAAATCAATTTATATATATATATATATATATGTATATATACAAACATAATATTTATATATATATAATATGTTATATATATATAAATATATCTAAAAAATATATATATATATTAACATATAATATTAATTGTTAATTAATTATTTTATATTATAATTTTCCAACTCAAAAATCAAATGATAGTTGAAATATGCTGTACATATTAATATATTATATTATTATAAAACATGTATACATATATATATATTATATATATATATATATTTTATATATTTTTGAAAAAAAACTTCCTTTTTTAAATTATGTCCATTATTAGTGTCCTTTCATTACGTCACGTTTTCACGAAAATAATTTTAAGATGTATATTTGATATGTATATAGTAATCAATATTTTACATTTTTTATTTAGTTTAATCGATCAAGATAACTATCATATTGCATGCAGAAAAACACGTTCAATCAAAAATCAGTTCAGTTAGCTACATCCAATACTACTTTCATTCGTGAAAGGAAAAAATATGTTTCTTTTTTCAACCATTTTTACTCTTCTTTTATATATATATATATTTATATGTCAACATATATTTTTATTTTTATTCAAAATAACATGAAATCAGTGTAGAAAAATTCAGTGTGATGTTTTTTATTGGCAACATCAATGACGTTATCAATAAACTACTGGCTATTGAATTATTGAGTAAATATAAAATAGATGTTACATTTTGAGATAAAAGTATATTTGATTAATATAATTTACTTATTAATTTTGAGACAATATATTGTTCAATTCGGTATAAAAGAACAAAAATATTCCATCAATAAAATGATTAATTTTTAAAATATCACTTTACCAGCGATGATAAACATACATACTATTTCATATAGCATCAATACGATTTTTATAAACATTCTAATATCGAACCCAATAGATATTAAAAGAAAAATATATCTAACTAATATCATCTAAACATACATCTAATAAATCATTTATCTATACATCTAAATAAACTCATTTTTAGAAATAATTTCTTAGAAAAAAAGAAAAAAGAAAAATAAATGAATAGATAAATCGTTCTATCAAAAACATTCTTACGATTTGAACATTTTATTTTTATTTCTTTTCTTCTTTTTTTTCGAGATTATAATATTGATTTGATTAGAAAAATTAAAATACTTACGTGATACTGTTTAGCACAAAAACGAGCTTGAAGGCATTTGAGTACCGCATCCTCCGTGAGAGGTCCAGGTAAATGAATGAGATCGTCCAAGGCCGTAGAGGTCGCAGGACCAGTACTGGCTGGTGTGGTTGCTTTCGGGAGACATCGATGCTGGCCTTGATTACTCTTAGCGTTCTTCACGTCGGCGATAATACTGGAGATTGGAGGTGATCGTAGGCAACCAAGGGCTGTCACACAAGATACTATACCATCGTCCGACACGCCGTTGTGCCGCTTCGTTGGATCTAAATCTAATCATCCCCCAACGTAACCATTAATCTTCAATAACCCATCGGTATACCTTTAATCCTAAACGATAACGACGATTCCTTATCGAGATATTTTTCGATTAATTTTACTATTGAATGGATCAATATGAATTTAAAAGATCGTTATCATTTCCATATATACGTATATACATATTATAACATTTACATTATAAAATATATACCATATAAAATTTATATAAGTAGACTTTCAGTCAGAACAATTTTAATATGAATTTTTAAATACGTTCTTTCCGAGTAACATTTTATTGAATTGCTTATGAAATTTTTAAATACCATACAGAGTGACCCATTGGAATTATTTTTGAACGAATCTTGATGCTACTTCGAAACAAATTTTTGTTAAAAAGAATAAAAGGAACGAACGTAATTGTTACGTTTTCGTATCGTGCGTTGCACTTTTATTTATTTATTTATTTATTTTTCTTTTTTGGATTTCATTTTCTTTTTTCTTTTTTTTTCATCATTTTCCTTTCTTTTTGAAAAACGATCACGATCGAAGATAATACAGCGATGGGAAATGGTCCATTAGCGGAGGCATATTAACGGAGAAACGAGGATATTACGTGTTACACGAGGATTTAACGTTAACGCGGACGAGCGAGTAGATGGACGTCCCGTGTCGCGACACAACCCCTCCTTCCTACCACCCTAGCCCCTACCTCTACTCCTGCCCCTACTCCTACCCCTATACCTACCCCTCTACCATCACTAGATATATGTATATCTATCTAACACGCGTGCGTGTATATATTCGTGTCCTTATACCCATGACGACGAAAATCGATCACTTCCTCATACAGCCTCAATCCGTGAGGCTCTTTACTTTGAAATATTTGCAAAACTGATACCTTCCGCTTTATTAAACTACAGCTAATCGATACTTGATTATTTTCTTCTTTTTTACCGACTCTTTCCATAAAAAAAAAAAAAATTGGAAAAAGAATAAAAAAATTCCAGACTCATGCAGTAGCAAGGTTTTAAGATTTTTAACGTGTCATGGCTGAAGCAAAGAGCAGTATGTGTTTTTTCAAACACACATGGTGTCTCGTATTATAAATATATATATAATATATTATAAATATCTTCTATCGTATCGTTTTTAAATATAAACGAATGTTTCGAGTAAAAAAATTCGTGACTCATGTAGTACCAAGGTTTTAAGATTTTCGACGTATCATTGGCGAAAGAAAAGAGTAGTTTTTTTCACACACACTATGTCTCATCATTATAAATAAATATATATATATATGTATATATGTATATATACACATATATAATATATTATAAGTATCATCTATCGTATTGGTTTTATAAATGAATGTTTCAAATAAAAAAGCTACCGAATTTCGACCAGGAAAATATAATACGTATCGCGGATATATTTCATAAAGGACGCAGTTGTCAAGATACAGAAGTCATAACGTTTTTTTTTGCTTTTTTTTCAATACGATATTTTGAAAAAGAAAATACAGAAAGTTGTAGAGAATATCAATACGAATTCAACGAGCAAGCAAGTTACAGTCTACGCTTTTCACAGATATTTCATTGAATTATGGCGTTATGATGTTTTTACGGACTGTACAATCGCAATATTGTTCTTTATGAATGGGCTGAAGGGTATCACGCTTCAAATAATTACAATTTCGAAAATGTATGAACGAAAATGAATAAATAAATGAAAAACAAATGGGGAAAAAGAAAAAAACCGATAGATGAATTCGTTGGTTACCAGGTTTACAGGAATATTGATCGCATTATTGCGATTTAACAGTTCGTTAAACGTTAAAACGTAGCATCAATAAATTGATGAAATATTGATGAAAATATACACTATAGGTACTCATCGGATTTGTATTGATATTCTCTACAACTTTTATTCGACTTAAAATATTGATTTCCATTTGAGAAAAATAAAAAAAAAATTGTTATGACTTTCGTATCTTAACAACAGCGTTCTCCATGAAATAGTCGTAATACATATTATATTTCCTCTTTAAAAAAAACTAGCAACTATTATTCGAAATTAATTTGTTTATAAAATCAATAGGATCGGAAATATTTCACCAAGTCGTTTAAAATGGGACGGCACGTGTATAAAAATGGAGATTAATCCATATTGCTAACCTGTAATTATTCTTTTTCGTTCGTATGAAATATTTGAATTAGTTTAAGATCGTTCAAATATAATACAAAACGTAAAAAGAAATTTTCAATTAATACGAATCTTAATCTTAATCTAAAAATATTTAACGCGTTATTTAAATATAATAATTCGTAAACACATATAACGAATAAAAATCAACAAATCGTATCACATTCTTTCGTTAATTTTTTCGTTTATATAAAATGTCACAATTTGTATAATAATAACAAACAAAAGGCATCGTTTCAAGTTTCCAAAATATAAATCTGTCCAAATGAGATAATCAACCTTTTGATAAAATAAATATTTATCATGTCAAAAATCGTTGTATTTTTACAAAATACAAAAAAAAGAAGAAGCAAACAAAAAGAAAAACAAAAGGAGCAAAGTAGAAAAAGAAAAACGGGATTGTATATGACTGAATGGTTATAATTTCAATTCTATGAAAATAACGTAAATTCATATGGCCGTATGTTAACTCGTTAATAATATCCAAGTCCAGCAGTGAATTATCAGAGAAGATTAGTTCGAGCATACTAACCAGATATGAAATTATTCGCGACAGTGGAGTTGTGGCCGAGCGTGTTCGCAGAGGCGTGATTGACGTGAGGATGAACGATCGCGGATGCCGTGAGCGTGTGACTGGTGGAATGGTTGGACGAGTGACCAGTCGGATGGCCGATTCCATGGGATACCGTGGATGCAGGTGGTAAGCTGGTCCTTGGTGGTACGGCTGGTGCTGGTGAGGAAGGTGCACCATTACCAGTACCATTACCATTACCAGTACCACTGCTACCGGTATTAGTACCAACACCAGCAGTAACACCAGTAACAAGAGAATTACCCTTCTCTGGACTTTTCGACAGGGCACCTTGTGTTCCTGGTGACGGCACTGAACCACCGTTTGGAGGTTGGCTTACGTGTAGCCGGTTCCTCAGGGTCACCAGTTCCGTGCTCAGGCTCCTCAGACGTTGCTGTAGGTGTACAGCTTCGTTCGAGGACGAGGCATCTGTAATGAAAGCAAACAGGAACGGATTCTTAATCATCTCGATCGCTTCAATGAAATGAAAACAAAATAAATCAATCTCTTTTTTCTTTTTCTTTCATCTTCTTTTTTAATTTTTTTATTTTTTTCAGAATCAATTTCGTTTATATTCGTATTTTAGGATGAGGTCTATGGACTCGTGACCTTGTTAAGAAAATATCAGAGAGAGAGAGAGAGAGAGAGAGAGAGAGAGAGAGAGAGAGAGAGAGAGATAACTCTTTTCATGATTAAATATATTCTGTTCGAACTAACTACACTTTTCGTTTGTATTTCCTTTCATAGTTTTAACATAGAGCGTAATGTATAAATTTTCTTTTTGTTTTTCTTTTCCTATCTTTTTTCTTTTTGTCCATCGTAAATCCGAGAAATTAATTTTAGAAAGAAAAGTGGGACAGTAAAAAATCTTTCTCCTTCTCCTTCTCCTTCTCGTACTTCTACTGTAGTTAGTGTATTGACCAGAAAACTGGTTTACGTGGAACACGTCCTGTAAAATAGCGTTCAGAAATTTATTGTATATGTCTACTAAGTGTAGACAACCATGTCGCGGTAGACATAAGAAAGTATTCGAACGTTGGCATTCTTCTTACTCCTATATATTCGTAAGACCAGTTAAACAGGACAACTTATTAACTAAAAAATACTTGTCAATTTATATATATATATATGTATATGTGTGTATGTGTGTGTGTGTGTATTTATGGTTCTTACGAAACACTTAAATCGAGTATATCTATTGATCCTGGAGTTAAACCGAAAGAAAAAAGAATGAAAAAAAATTAAATTATATTTGTTATCACACTGAAAGCGTACGGCTTTTCATTAGATACATTTAATCCTATTTTTTCTTCAGAAAAGAAAAAAATTAAGAAATAAAAAAATAAGAAGAAAAAAGAGCAAAAATACATTGGATACAGAGATATGATACATGTTCGAGATACTGATGAATGAACATAAATATAATTCTAATTTTTGTTTCATACATAAATTATTCGATTTGATAAGTCATAGTTGAATTAATAGGCACAATATATATCTTGATAAGTAAATATTTCATTGGGTGTGACAAGTAAAAGGGATTAACAAACGAAATAAAAAACTTACATTTAAGCTGATAGGTGAATACAAAAGCGCATGTGTGATAATGTAACAGATAATGTCATAGGTATATTGCAATATTCTTTGTTAAATATGAACAAATTAAAATATAAAAATAAATTTCTGCTTAATTACGATCAAGATTAGTACGAATTGTTCGTAATCGATGAAAACTTGTTTTCTCTTTATTCTGTTTTCTTTTTTTATTTTTTTAAAATAAAGGAAAAAATCTGATCGCAGTTTATGAGGTAATTCTTGCGTGTTTTTGCTTCGATCTATCGACTATTGTAACTCGGATTAACGGTATTCGAGGAAGGTCGTGAGGCACCTATCGTGTTAACAGTCTTAGTGCTCTTACGGTAAGAATAATAAAAGAAGAATGAGAATGAAAGAAGAAGATAAAAAGAAATTGTAGTTTTTATCATCAGAGGTTTAACTATCTTTTTAAAAATATAGTTAGAATGTGTAAAGAATAGGGGTAAAAAATATAATTTTTCTTTTACCAACAACAGCGACAAATGAAAATTTAATTTAGAACAATGAAAAAAAAGAAAAGAAATTCAAGTTGTTCAAGATACGTAATGCACAAAAATGATGAAATAATGAAACTGAAAGAAGAAAGAATTCATAGAACTATTTTGGTAAGAAGAAAGATAAATAAATAAATTGAATTAATTCAAATGTTGATAACTCAATATCGTTGCTGATTGTGAAATTTTTTTAAAAATTCATTTTACGTAATTTCGTTAATGTTCATCTAATTTCTTTTTCTGTGAATTTTAATTTCTTATTTCGTTTTACTTCATTAATTTTACATAATATCGACAAAAATACGAACAAATATATATATATTTTTTTTATATAAAATAAACGAAGATATCGAAGAAAAAAAGGATTAATTGAAATTTAATTCTAATAGATCGTTAAATACTACCAATGAAAAAGAAAAGGAGAAAAGAGAGAAATAAAGAGAGGAAAGAAGAGAAAAAATAAAAGAGAGAAGGAAGACAGCAATCAGCAAGTTTCTCCTTATCGAGTTCAATTATCATCCCTCGAATTTCCGCCCTTCGATTGGTCCTTCTCATTGTTCTCATTCGATCTCGGCGAAAAAAAAAAAGAGAGAAAAGAAAGAAAAAAAAGGAAAAGAAGAAAAAAAACTCACGATTTACTATCGTCCACGACTATCGACCATTCCTATCCCTTCTTTTCTACGCTAACATCCCTTCTGGATTACCTTCTTTCCACCCCTCTATTCACGAACATCGACGTCGTTCAGCCATTTTCATTCATCTTCACCCCACGCAACATCCCAATGCCTTTAACATCTCACGTCGCTACCTTTCCTGTTTGCAAGATAAGGGATACTAGAAAGGACTCGAGAAATATTTCTCGTCAATCTTAAGTATAATCTTTTATCTTAAAAGACATTCTCTTTTATGATATTCTTCGGTTTACGTTTATCGACAATTTTTTTTTTCTGAAACGATTAGGATTTGATCTATACAATTCAGTTCAAATTAATTGTATTATTCACGAATTCGATTCAAAGATTCATCGTTTCTACAATTTTGTATTCAAAACATTGATCGAAATTTGTATTGTATTAGAATGGAAATGATTTCATTAGGAATTTCTAATCATTATATTTATACGACCAAGTTGAAGTGGAGATATTTATTAAATTAATTGAATATGTCGATTAATCATCGTTAAAGTTTTTATTAAAAAAATTGAACGAGATTTGTATCGTATTATAATAAAAAGATGATTTGTCTTGTGTATGTCTATGTTCGTGTGTGTGTTATTAAAAATTTTTGATAATATTAAATTTAAGTTACAATTAATATGGATGGAGATTGTTTGATGTAAAACATTTTACGATATATTGAAATATTTTATGGAATATGTATCTTTCGTTTTTTATTATAATAAGTATTGAACACTTTTTATGCTTGTTGTATCGAATAAAAATATTTTAAAAATAAGAAATTTAATGATATAAAATTTGATAACTAATAACTACATATATAAAAAATTTTTTATTTTTTATGGAACAAATGAAAAAAAAAATTGTTTAACTTCTTAAACAATGAATTTCCGAGAACTTCAGCAATCAGAAACGCTTCGATACGTCTTCATGAAACTTTTTAATTAATCTTGTAATTATTGAACTGATACAAAACTTAACGATATGTACCGATATAATAATTTTTTATGCAACGGATGTAAAAAAATTATTTAATTTTCTAAACAAAGAGCTCCAAAATTTGAGAAAAATATTTGAAGATATATTACTCAAACTTTGTCCTAATTTTATCGATACTCGGTGATAATGTCTAAGTTCTACTGGTTCGCGATAATTTGTACAATGATTCTCTTCTCGTGCAACCGCTTTCGTTACCTTACGACTTCCGGATAGGAGATCAGTTATATAACCGGTTCTCGGATCTGAAAATAAGTTATTTAACACCGAACTGTAAAAGCGAGATATCTGCTCTATAGCTATATTTTATTTACATTTTTTCCTTTTTTTCGACCATTGTGCTCCATATCTTTCTCAATGTATGATCGTTTCACTATTCATGTAATAATAATAATGATGAAAATAGTAATAATAGTAATAATAATAATAATAGTAATAACAACAACAAGAACAATAATAGTAATAATAGTAGTAGTAATAATAATAATAATAATAATAATAATAATAATAATAATAATAATAATAATAATAATAATACGTGCCTGAAGTTGCGAAACACGTCTATGAATGATAAAAACGTATTTAAATGTATGCTCTCCCACGAGTTACTTTACGAGTGTAATAAAAGTTTACGTAACATGTTTAGTATCTACTCGTTCGATAAATCAACGTGAAACTTTATTACAAAATTATTGAGATCTTTTTCGCAAAAATATTTCCAAAGATGATAATGAAAGAGAGATTATTTTTTTAATATATAATTCTTTGATACAATTGTAAATTTAAATGTAAATAGTTAACGACGTATAACTGTGTTAAAAAAAAATTATATATTATTATAAAATGTTTAAAATGTTAAATTATATTTAAGAAGTATAAATATGTCCACTCTTTTTATCTGATCGATGTTAAGAAACTTTTGTAGATAATTTGTATGTCATTTATGTATATACATTCTTTTTTAAATATTTTTGAAAATAATGCTGAAGAAAGTGCGAATATTCTTTTTCTTTTTTGTGATAAAGAATATTAAGCTATATATAATTTATATAATATAAATAATTTTAGGCATACAGTGGTTCAGTTTATCAAATGCACGTAAATTTCTTAGTTGAGTGAGTTTTTTGAGAAAAAGAAAGGAGAAAGAAAAAAAGAAAAAAGAAAAAGTCGAGAAATTCATTTAAATATAGGAAAATTGATTATAATTATTTTATATCATTTACTATGTATACGAATGATTTTGATAGATTGGTAAGTTCACAACCACGAAAACGCTCGACCAATAATATTTGAATTTCGTGTATATCGATCCATGTCAATCGACAAGCAGATCAAATAAACGGAAGACCATACGCAGAGATTCGATTTGGTGGCTCACCAACCGATGCCACCCTTGCAACAGCCACAAAATGTTTCGTCCAATGTATAACGATGTCAATAGGATCATCATACCACTGCTATATCTTATTTCAAAACGTTTGGTACACCTTGACATTATCGCCATTGATAATATTATGTAAACGTGTTTGTACGTACTCTGCGTACCTGTGCATATATACGCATATATATGCATATTGATATCTTTTTTATTCCACTTTTTTAATTCCTAATAAATAATAAAAAAATCATTATCGAAAAAAATATAAGAATTAAATCAGAAATAAATTATTATTGAAATAAATTATCAACTGCAGGATAATTACAAAATTCAATCTTCAGAATAAAAAAAAAAAAAAAAAAGAAAGAAGAAAGAAATAATCGGTTAAAGTTGACATTTTTTCTTTTCTTATTTTTATAGAAAAAACAAATTATCAATTTCTTTCAATATCATATTTTTAATAGATATTTTAAAAAAGAGAATTATTTAGATTTGTAAATTTATCTGTTTCTATATATATATATATATATATATATATATATATATATATATATATATATGTTTATTTCTATATGTTGTACATTATTATTTATAGAATTTATTTATTGATTTAGGAGTTATGTTTTCAAATAATTATTTGTAAATTTTCATTATTAATACGAAGTGATTTTTATTCATAAACATATTATAACAAAATTATTATTTCTATTAGTGTTCTAGACGACTAATATAAAATTAAAAAATACTTAAAATCGAACAATTAAGATTACTTTTAAATGAAATTTCAATAAACAATTATTTAATTTAATGGCAATTAATGTCAAAACAAGTTTACATCTATAAAAAATTATTATTATTATTTTCGTTATCATTACCATTCCAGAAGCGACAAATATATTTGTTATTATTACTATTATTATTATTATCATTCAAGGTGATAAATAAAAAAATATAAATTAGAACCCAACTAATAAAAATGTATATCAAATTAAACAATATATAATTATTTAAATTAATACCTGTTCGATTGATTTCGACACGAAATATACAAGATGGACTGATAAAAATATTGATAAAAAAAATTATCTATCAAAATATTACAATATTAAGATATCGTTAATTCGTATTTGAATAGTGTAAGATTAAACGTTTCATTTGAAACTGAACTCTCGCATTATTATTTTAATTAATTTTCATTTACTTTATCCATTCTAATATTCGAGATTTTATTAATAAAATAGAGAAAAAGGGAATAAAAAAGAAAGAAAGTAAGAATCAATAGCGTACATTATGTTACGATAATATCGATTAACGTTTCAACAAAATTGATCTTATTCGAATGATTCCATTTTAAATAAGTAAAATCAGATATGTAAGGATTTGAATTTTTCCCACTTTATTTTCCTTCTCTTTTTGTTTTTCTATTTCCCATTATCAATTTATCCATTACAAAGCGATTAATTTATTAGGACATGTCCGAGCAGCGTGACGTATTACGTAAATCGTTTAATCGGGCCGACGTAACATTTAATCACTCGTATATACTCGTAAAGCTGCTATCGAGTTATCCCTCATTTTCCAATCCTTCGTAACGAGAGAATGATCGATCACAGGCGAAAGCTTTGAGGGATAAAAGAGAGAGAATGAGTTGGTATAGTTCATGCTTCTGGGATTTCGTGTTTTTTTATTTATGTGTATGTGCGTAGATGCGTTCGATGCGTGTGCATAGCTCTGTGTGTATGTGTGTGTATATGAATATATGTATATTGTGTGTGTATGTGTGTGTGTATATGAATATATGTATATTTGTGTGGGAGAGTATGAATATGTGTGTGAGGAATGAGATATTTATGAGTGTGAGTGTGTGAATGTGTTATGGGTGAATATGTGTGTAGTGTGGTGAGTGTGTGTGTGTGTGTGTGTATGATATATAGAAAAAAAACTGAAAGGGCAGGAAGACGAAAGAAGAAAGAACCTGGAACAGGTATAGGTTCAGGTCCTACTACATGGGAATTAAGGTGAGCAGGTACCTTCGAATGCTATTCGAAGAAAACCTCGTCTTCTTCGTATTCTTTTCTCACGGCATTGAATGCCTATATCCAATTCGGTATAACTCATATTAATGATAAAGTTTATGATTATTATTATTATTGTTGTATAATGGGACAATTGTTTTTATTATATCGTTTACATTTAGATTCGCTTCATCGAAAACTAATTAATTGTGCAATTTGTAATATTTTATATCTTAATAGAAGCGTTGAGATTATTTTTTAGTGCTTAAATTATTTTGAGTTTATTTTTATGTATATATTCTAGAGGGGGAAGGGGGTGAAGTATTACTTGTTAATATTTATTTATATTAATATTATTTATTTGTATTTATATATATATATTTTTTATACAAATGTTATTTATTAGTATTAATTTTAGTAAAAAATTCTTGTTTTAGTGGAGTTTATGAATCTATGCGTGTGTGCAATATATATATATATATATATATATATATATATATATAATTATTCACAAACCTAATAAAAACAGTTAGATTAGATTAATAGTATTTAATAAAGGTCAATACTTTTATAAAAAATTGGTAAGTGATAAAATTGATAAGTTCTGCAATGAGAGAAAGTTAGAAATATATCAATAAATAACTTAATATAATATATATAGGCATATAATATATATATATATATTTGTATCAATTTTTATAAAAAATTTTTCATTATCTTGTACAACGAAAGCTCACTTTCACACAACAATTCAGAATTATTTGTCTAATCTAAGAAAGTTTTTTTATTTCCATTTAAACCTGTACAAGTATTTTAATTTTTTCATTATAAGACCAACGAAGTTACTAAAACTATTTTCAATTAACAAATATATTAACAAATTGTTGAACATTAATATTTAATGACTATATAGAATATATTTGATAGCTAATAGAACCAAAAGAATTTTAATGCTAATATAACTATCGGGAGAATAAAATAAAAAAAAAAGAAGAAGAAGAAAAGAAAAAGATATATTCAATTCGAATGCAAAGTAGTCCATTAGGACGAACAGACCTACGCAGTAAACTCATGATTATCTCACGGTGATCATCGAAAAGAAGAAGGAACACTAAAACACGTTCTTTTTTCTGAGAAGTCCAGGAAAACTGGGCCCTATAACCCTCTTAAAAATATATACAGGGTGAACCAATAAACAGAAACACTTAAAAATATCTATCTTTTCTTACTAATATATCTACAAAATTAATATATCTCAATGATAGATTATAACTGAAACAAATATAAGTATAATAATGAATGAAAAATAAAAAGAAGATAAAATATTCCTCAAAATCATTCCTTTCTAAAAACATATATATGATGATACAGTCGAACAAAAACACCAATATATGTACATCTTCATTTACATAATACATGAATTTATACATCTTTTAATCGATAATTATTACTTTGAAAGAAAATAAATAAAAAATTAACATCTTACATTTCATTTTTAAATGAACAAGAAAACAGAAAGTAGAAAAGGAAAAAGTATATTCGATCGTACCTACTTATACGTTTCACCCTATATACCTTAATACGTATACACGATATGTGTGTGTGTGTGTGTGTGTGTGTGTGTATGTATTCACAGGGCATCGATATATCGTCGATGGGTTCCTTTTTCACGACCTTTCGAAAGGCGAAAACAAACCAGCTTTACATCTCTCCTGGCTTTGCTGCATTTGCACGGCTACAAAGAACATCGCTTTGGTAAAGAAGAGAAGCAAAAACACGATGGGATACTCGAGTGGGAGCTGTGGGCCCAGAAAGCGGCACGACCTCGAGGTCTAATCAGATGCGGGTTAATCCCAACGGCGATCTCCGCGTATAATATACCTTTAAGCGTTACACACAAACGCAACGAGCGCACACGAACACGTTTAATTCCTTATCTTTCATTTTTGATCCTCTTAAAAAGATTTTAAAGAAAATTTCTATATACCACGACGAACATGAAATTATTCAGATTTAAAATACCTTCGAAAATAATTCGTATTTACATAATAGCTATTCGAAATATTCAAATGTTGTAAGTATTGTTATAAGTATTACAAAATTTGCTCTTGTATAATTCTCGTCGTATTATAATTGAGAATAATTGAGAATTAACAAGTAGTCCAATTTTAATTTAACATGTATAAATAATCTCTTGATAAGCAATATTTATAAAAGAAATGAATTTTTAAATAATCACTCATAAATAATAATTTAAAAACACTTATTTACGATTTCTAACTATGCAATATTTTCAAGAAATGTATTTTTAAATGATCTCTTATTAAGAAATATTACAAAGAAAAAAGTACATTTAAGTTATTACCTCTTGCGAAATAATTTGAATAATTCTAATCAAGTTATATAACCAGAAAATAAATTCATTCGTACGTGACTACTTTTCAAGCAATAATACATGACAGAAAGATAGATAGATAGAGAGAGAGAGAGAGAGAGAGAGAGAGAGAGAGAGAGAGAGAGAGAGAGAGAGAGAGAGAGAGAGAGAGAGAGAGAGAGAGAGACATATTTTAAAGCGATCACTTATTAAGCAATAATTTGAAAAAAAAAAACATGTATCTAGAAGATATCCTATTTAGAGGATGATTATTAACAACGATAATACGAAAGAAAAAGAATTACTTTTTTCTAATTATTTTTTATTAATATATTTGTACACGATCCTCTTGAAATATATTAGCTTCATGTTCCCATCGATCGAATTGAATATGCTTGAGTCGAACAAAATATCTTAGAAATTATAGCAACAATAATCATAATTACGAGGAGCTTTGTTATTTGTTTTTATTCTTCCTTTCTTCCTTTTTCCTATTTATTCTTTTTTTTTTTAATTCTTTTAATTCGAGAGTCGAAAGACATGGCAATTCGACATTTATCTTGCCGTAATATCGCGATGACTACGATATAATTATGGAAATTACAATGCAGCGTTATGGTAATGAGCTTTCCGGTGGGCGCGTTTATATAGGTAGACACTATCCAATGCGGATTTGGAGTAGGAGTTAGAACTAGTAGGAGTATGAGCGTTTCTGCAGATTGTTTAGAAATCTCGCAGTACGACGAAACGTTTGTATCGTTTCTCTCTCTCTCTCTTTCCTTAAGCATATATTCGGTCGCCGTTATTCGAGCTTGTACTTCCTGCTTTGATAACGTGTCTCGTGCAAGGTCGTTACGATAGCATTGCTATTTCATATCCAACATAAAAGTTATTCAATTCTGTAAGAAACTGTTTTCGTGCTAGAGAAAGATCATAATTGAATTTTTTGTTATACCATCGATCAATTCAAACGAATCACTCTGTAGATTTATCAGTTATCCTGTCTGTTTCAAGTGTTTCCTATCTGTTTCTATTATCCTGTTTGTTTCAAAAAAAAAAAGAAAAAAAGAAAAAAAATATTGTTACTATTAACACGATTCAAATGAAATATTTTGAATTTATTAAATTTTTATCTTTACTTACTTATCTTATTTTAGCTATTTTTAATCCATTACGTTACTTTATTTTAAATAAAGTATAGTATTGGGTAATGTGGAGATATGAAAATTTGACATAAACAATATTTAAAAACAATACATATCCGGAGTAATAAGTAAAAATGAACAAATCGAAATGATTAAAATAACAATTTAATATTAATTTATGTACATGTTTATTTTTTGATTATTAATAAATGATTAATTTGATATAGTCTCTCTCTCTCTCTCTCTCTCTCTCTCTCTCTCTCTCTCTCTCTCTCTCTCTCTCTCTCTCTCTCTTTTTTTCTCTCATTACTGCTTGAAAAATAATCACATGCGAGTAAGTTTATTTTCTTATTATGTAACTTGATTAAAATGATTCAAATTATTGTTTAAGTAATAATTTAAATATAGATATTTCTTTTTGGCAATATTGCTTATTAAAAGATCACTTAAAAGTACATTTCTTGAAAATATTACATACTTAAAGATCATGTATAAGTAAGTATTCTTGAATAATTATTCATGAGTGATAATTTAAAGATACGTCGTTCTGTTTTGCGAATTATCATTTAAAAAATGATCACTTAAACATACGTTTCTTCCTTTTTTTCTTTTTGAATTATTGCTCAACCAATCATCAAATCAAAAAAGGTATATTCTTCTCCAGATACTTCAATAAGCGCTATCATCATCATCATCATTATTATTACAATTCTTATGCTTATTATTATGCTTATTATAATTATTTTTATTATTATTATTATACTTTTATACTAATCAACACACTTAAAATAATCCTAATCCAAAGAATTATTCGAATTATCCTAAATATAAAAACATATCAATTCTCACGTTATCATATTCGATTTGAAAAGAAAAACAACAGAAAAAAAATACATCGAGCGTAAAATAATACTAAACATAATAAGATGAAAAAAAAATTGAGTTGGGGAATTCAAGGTATTGAACAAGAAATAATCTTGTTCTCGGTCTGTCCTATAAACGGAATTTCATTCTACGTTTAACCGTGTCTGTAGAAGATGACGGTGTGCATGCCGCATAACACGGGAGGAGGGACAAAGAAATTGGAAAATACGCGAGTCTCTCTTGAAGGGAGAGCCAGATATTCCGAGCTAGGTATTCTCTTCTGTTCTGGTACATACATACATACATACATACATACATACATGCATGCATACATACATATATATATACAGGAGCATGCGACATCGATGCTACGCGATGTCTCGCATCGCGATAAACGTTTCGCATTTGCATATCGAAATTATACGCCGAAAGTAAATGCTTGGAGAGAAAAGTTGTGGAGGTGGAAGAAGGAGGAGGAGAAGGAGGAGGTGGAGGAGGAAGCGAAAGCTCTCTTCCTTGCTGTCCGAGACCATACGAATCCTTTTAACAAAATACATACGCGTATTTATACACCTATACAAAATGTGCCCTGTATACAGTGTGTCCTTGAAAGAAATGATCACTCTCGTAAAAATAGCCTGGTCGATCGTGTTTGGAGAAAGTTTTATTAACGAGTAATGATACGTTTATAAACGTATGATTATGATTTAACGAAATTATTATTATTTTTTTTTTTTTTGTATATTGAATATATATTTGTAGTTCTTTCCATAGTATTTTTTTTTTTCATTTATTTCATTCATTACGATTAACTGTTTATAATGATTACATTTAATAAATTGTTTATAATTACTCATTTAATAAACTATCAGTTATTAGTCATAAAAAAGAAAAAATTGGAATAATTTTTCATATTGATATTAATATTATTATTATATAAATAATTGCAAGTATTTTTAGATCAAATTGATTGAATTTGTTCTAACATAAAATGCAATAAATTGGGATATTAAAATAATACAATTACAATGATCAAATTATAATCGACCAATCGTGCGATTTAAGCTAATTAATCTTGCGTTAAAAATCGCTCGATTCTAATGTTAATAATGATCAAATTAATTTTGTATAAAAATCAAACTTTACTTTTTTCTCTTTGGTAATATTTGATAAGATCATCTACCTGTTAATATAGATCATCTTTTTTTAAGGACACCCTTTATAGATACCCACCCACATACGAATATTAATCGTTCTTCGAGAAGATAGTAGATATCACGGTGGTCGTAATCGAGCTTGCATGTACGTTCGCTCACCAATAAGAAGATACATAGAAGGAAGAACAGACATAGGCCATACTAGAGATCGGTGGAAATGCTTGCTCGCTTAGGCCGTTGCCCCGCATAAATCCAACCGAACGGATCGTATGCTGGATACTGTATACCAGAGAAAAAGACTATCTCTCTCTTTCTCTCTCTTTCTCTCTTTCTCTCTCTTCTTCTCTTTTTCTTTCTAACACTTATACACTCTCCAGAAGATAGAGAGAGAAAAGCATAGAAGAAGAAAGAGAGATATAAATAAACAGGAATAAACAAATAAACAAGTAGACAGAAAAGAAGATATATGTGTGTTTGTGTGTGTGTGTGTATGTATGTATGTGTGTATATATAGGGTTGGCCAATACTTATAATCGGAGTGTTCAGCATTTAATATCTAAATGAAACAACAGCAATCTATCTTACTAACACGATAAGAAATACTGTACAATATTAATTAACAAGTCGTTCGATCAAATAGATTGATTATATTTATTCCAAAATATTATAATGTGAAATATATTTAAATAAATAAATACTAATATCATTTTCAAAATAAACAATGTAATGTAATACTAATGAATAACACTTGTATTTTATTAATATTTGAGAATACTGTATAACTGTAAATAACAAAACTAATAATTTAGTAATATTAAGAACTACTTATACTATACTAATACAATATTAATATTTTAATAACAATGAGAAATATAATATAAAATTTATAAACGTTACAATTTTTTTAATATTAAAGCATACTTATACAACATTAATAAACAATGCTAATATTTTAACAATAATAAAAAACATTGTGTAACATTGATAAATAACATTAGTATTTTACTAATACTTTGAAACACTATATAACACCAATAAACAACGCTAGTATTTTATGTATATGAAAAAAATACTATACAAAATTATATAAATAATACTAAAATGGTTGTTCATAAAAAACAATACTGTTAGGTTATTTCTTTACATATAAAATACTGCAAATTCCGACATTATTGACCAATATAATATGAATGTATATGTATATATATTAGAGTAATCGTTATTTGGTCTTCGAAAAAATTCCGATGAGTATACCTTGTCATCACCAAGTCCTGCTCGCAATAAATGAAAAGAAAAAAGAATAATTTTTTGTCCAAATTTTGCCTCTCCATCTTAATATTAAATCGTTACGAAGTAAACACACTTTCTTTTTTACATTTAAAATAAAACGTAGAAATTTCAAATACTTTTCAAAAATATAGATAACACTTGTTGAAACGCAAACAACGAAAATTAAGAAAATTTGAGACGCGTCTAAGATTCACGATGTACTTTGTGAATACTTCCACTTTGGTAAGTTTTAATATCACGATAAAGAGTTGAAATTTGAAAGATGATTTTTTTATACAATATTTATTTATATATTTATCGTTCTTTTTTTTTTCAAACTAAACTTTCAAGTAGAACAATTTCTCGTCGCAGGGAAATTCTTTTAAAGGGCAAATAACGACAACCTTAATATGTATACAATATACGTATATACATATAGTTAAACAGAAACTTATGCACTCAAAACTCATACACCTTCTTTCTCACACTCTCTCTCTCTCTCTCTCTTTCTTTCTTTCTCACTTTCTGAATACATATATTATACATACATTCATGCATATAACATAGACATATACGTAAAGAGGATCGAACTAGCAATAAGAAGAGTTTATTTCGCAAACTTTTCAAGCCAGCTTGAGTGGTGGCGATGGAGGTATATCGGATATCATCGATATTTATTTCCTTTCGGCTCGAAGGATGCTCGAGGAAGTGGATGACGTGGGCGCATAAATATTCGTGAAAGGGTGTATTGAGAAAGAGAGAGAGAGAAAGAGAGAGAAAGAAAGATAAAGAAAGAAAGATGGAGAGAAAGTGAGAGAGAGAGAGAGAGAGAGAGAGAGAGAGAGAAAGAGAGAAAGAAAGAGAGAGAAAGAGGGATGATAACGGCAGACTGTTCCTGACAAAGTAACGTTGACTTTATGACTACTTTATAACTACTTTGTGACGACTTCGTTAAAACTTCGAGCGGATGCAAGCTGCAGCGTACACGATTATGCAAAGACGCTTGAAAGAATCGAGTTATATCGTGCGTTAGATCGTCCCTTGTTTTCCAGCGAAGCATGCGCCGCCATGACGCATTTTCCTTAAGAAAACTACGTTAACGTCGAGACGACAAACTTCGGTCTCGTTGAAAATCATGATTTGTACCTTACGTGTATATTTATATGTATATATACATATATATTTATATATAATATATAGTGTGTGTGTGTGTGTGGATGTTATGAACGAAAATGAGATTCGAGAAAAATGCATCTTGTACTTTATTATATTACTTTTTTATTTTTAGAAATATCGTGTACTATATTGTTTTATTTTTACCTTTTTTCCTTTTTTATTGATCTTATATTACCTGTAACTTTTTAGAATATATATCGTGTGTATGTTTGTTATATTATATTTTTTATTTATATTGTGCATCATATTTTGTATCTTACATTTTTTATATATAATATACATAATGTTAGAAAAATAAAATAAATATGATATAATATTTTTAGCAAATTTATATTAGCATTTATTTTTAGCAAAATTATATATATATATATATATATATATATATATATATATATATATTATAGAAATATATTATATTTGTTGTAAATATTATATTACATTTCGTATTACATCTAAAATATTAACATTGTAATATTATAAGTACTAAAATAGTCGAAAAATTATTAAGAAAGTCAAATATTTTATTTTACAACAATTAACATTATAATACTAAAAGAAATTTTAAACACTCTGTATTTATTTATTAATATTTTGAAACTAAATAAACTCCCATAATAATATCAACTACATATTTTCCTCGAATACACTTACTCCTAAATAAAATTCACGGACTTTAAATTTCTCTCTTAAGAATTAAATTGAGAAAAAAAAATAAAAAAAAAAAGATGATAAGAAATATAATTACTATAATTTATATTTTATAAGAAATGACACAAAAACAAATTATCTTTACAATAAACGATTTCCTACAAATTATTTATAGACAAATAATTGTTTATATAAAAGTAAAAATAATGATTCAAATTGGAAAAGTTCGAAAAATAGGTAAATAGAATTGATCGAAATCTTTTATCATACAATAGAATTTTATTCTTAACTTGGACTTTCTCTATCTACCATTAACGAAACACGCTCATTATTTTCGCCATTATCTTTATCGAAGAGAGAAGGAATCACTTTATTCTCGA
The DNA here is from genome assembly GCF_014466175.1 of Vespula pensylvanica. Lineage (NCBI taxonomy): Eukaryota > Metazoa > Arthropoda > Insecta > Hymenoptera > Vespidae > Vespula > Vespula pensylvanica. Next base: position 4,182,709 of record NC_057697.1, read on the forward strand.
AAGCAACCCTCGTAAATTTTCTCTCGGTATCCCGTTCGATCGTACTTGAGCTCGTAATTCCAAATAACTCTCTTGAACTCTCCTCACTCTCTTTCTCTCTCTCTCTCTCTCTCTCTCTCTCTCTCTCTCTCTCTCTCTCTATTTCTTTCTCTCTCTCACTCTCCCTCTTTCTTTCCCCCACTACTTTACTTTAGAGAATTCGTAAGTGTTACTTGATAAAGAAAATTAACTATACGGCTTTGATATCGATTTATCTAAAATTTGTGAAGATTGAGAAAACCTTCTTGAACTTTCTTCATTACATTGTCAATACTCTTCAAAATTTCATCATTACGTTGTCAAATATTAAAAAATATTTATCGAATAGAAAAAATGAAGAAGACATCAGCGATTAAAAAAAGAAATGCAAATAGTAAAAATAACAAATAAATGTTAAGATTAACAAATAAACAAAAAATGCGTGCATGCATGTGTGTGTGTGTGTGTGTGTGTGTGTGTATTTGAACTTTCACTTTTTTTTAAAGATCTTTCTCGTTTACTTTCTTTATATCGTTACATCGACGATATTCATAATTAAAAATGATTTATAAGATAGGAGAAAGGATAAGACACAAAAAATTATCGGTTTAAAAAAGAGCAAAAGAAAAAGGTAAAGGAATAGTAAGATAACAAACACATAAAAAGAAAGAGAGAGACATTTGTACTTTTAATTTCTTTTTTTTTTAACTTAGAAATCCTTCTTGAACTTTCCTCATCAAGTTCTAAATATTCGTTATAAAATATATTTAAAAAATATGAAGAAGAGAGGCTCTAAACAAAAATAACAACGATTGAAAAAGAAAAGAAAGAAAAGAAAGGAAAGCTATAAGATTAAGTAATAAATAGATATAGCGAGAAAGAGAGATGAATTTTTACTTTCACTCTTTTTTGAAGGACTTCAGAGTCCTTTCTGAATTCTCTTCGTTACATTGATCATTTCCATCGTTAAAATAAAAATAGAAAAAAAAAGAAAAAGAAGATGGTTAGATAAGTATATGAACAAAAAGAAGGAAGAAAGGACATTTTTATTTCTTTCAAATGCTTTTTTCAAAAAGAAATTAAAATCAATAATAGGATTGTTAAATAAATTGAAAAAAAGAGAAATAGAGAGAGAGAGAAAGAGAGAGAGAGAGAGAGAGATACACACACACATACATACATTTTTACTGCTTTTTAAAATACAGAAACATTTCACGTATTCCGAGTTACATCGATCATGCTTATTGTAAGGAATACAAAAAAAAATAGAAAGAGATAAGTAAAATAATGTCAGTGATTATTAAAATAATAATAACAATAATAAAAGAAAAATAATAAGAAAAAAAACAGAGAGAGAGAGAGAGAGACATTATAACAATTGTTTTGTATAACAATTATTCTGTAAAAAGTTGTTAAAAACTTTTTCTGAACTTTCTGTGATCATGTCGATGATCTCCCAATGGGATGTAATTATAAAAATGTAATTATATAGAGATAATAAAGATAATCATGTGGATGTTTAAGAAAAAATAAGAGAAAAATGGAATGATAAGATTGACAAATAAACAGAAAGAGAGAGAGGGGGGGGGAGAGAAAAAGACAGATAGACAGAAAGATTTGTATTCTCACTAAAGAATAAGAAAAGAGGTTGAAACTTAAACGAAAACTTTGAAACGTCTTCCGAAGCATGTAACCTTGTAACCTAAACGCGAGCCGTCTCGTTTTTCGCTTGAAAAGAACGAAGAAATAAGAGGAAGAAGAAAGAGCACGGAAAGAAACGTTGGAAAGATAAAGATAAAGTGTGGAGGGTGAGAAAGTCGGCCGACGACGACGACTCAGCCGTAAAACTTAGGCAAATTTTATAATGGCCACCGGTGGATAAATCTCTGTCTGTTCTTCGGTGTGAATGAAAAAAGAAAAACATAAAAAAAGAAAGAAATGGAAAGAAAAGATAAGAGATATAAGATAATCCTAATTTTCAATATGCCATTTGAAATTTTGCCTTTATTTATTTATTTTTCTTTTTTATTTTTTCTCGATTAATTACATCCGTTTCAGATACTTAAATTCGTTTTGTTTTTTTTTTTATTTTTTTTATATAGATCGCGATTATATACACAGAGCGTTTTAGGTTTAAACGATCGAACTTCGCCATTATGTTTTTTGTGTATAATCTAATTTAATTATATTTTTTAATATAATTTAATTATATTTTTATGTATAATTTAAAAAAAATATGTGTGTGTGTGTGTGTATGTTGCATAAATATAAATTATCAAACACTGCATTATCAAAAAAAAAAAATTGATTTATATTTCCATTTCAAAATGCCATCCCCTGTTTTGAATAGGAGCATGACATCGTAGGAAGATTAAATTTATCACTCTCCGAATTTCATGCTTAGTTTGCTTCAATTCAGTGAATGCTTTCATTAATTCTAACAATGAATCTTTAACTTACGATTACATTGTAATATATTTACAACGAACTAATTTTGATCATAGGTTTTGTATTTTTGTTGTAACCTTTTTTTTTATAAATTGCATGCGAATTGTTTATATAATATTTTTTTCTTACTTCCACTTAAAGAATAAAAATCAATTTGATCGTTTAAATTATAGGGATATCATGGTTATGATACGTGTGTATATCATGGTGTGTGTCTGTATATATTTATATATGTACATCTATATATTTATTTTATTTTGAATAATTGTATTATATATATGTATATATATTGAATTATATCGTTTAGTATTATTATAGTATTATAATATATTATATTATATATATACATATATATATATATGCATATATATATTTGTTTTTAAATATGAATCTATTTTTGTTATAATAAAGCATTTGAGGATCTATATTTATTTAACATTTTTTTTAACTTTATTTGTAGAATATACTATAAATGTTATATGTATATATATATATATATATATATATATATATATATATACACACACATACACATACATACTTATGTCTTTTCGTTTATAATTACATTAGTTCTTTATTTCGATATATTAACATCTTATTTTGTTTCAAATAATTGAATCGATTCTTCAGTTCACACAATTGAATTGATTTCTTTCTTTAAATAATCAAGTCTATCTTTTTGTAAACAGAATTTTCTCGTTATTTTCCTTTTCTTTTCTTTTGCCGTCAACTATTACCATAAATATACGGTAAAGCGATTTTATATTAATTCAATAGCAGTGTATCGTATGTCCCGTGATAAACCCTATGGCTTAACCGCGAAAGGAAAGTGTAATTCGATGATCCACGCGATCGGAGCTGCGCGTATTGCGGCTAATGTCTCTATCAAAGCGGTAATACGCGACGTTGGAAGACCAGGAGTTAATATCATTATGCGTCACCGAATCCATCGTATCAGCTCCTTACTTTCAGCCCGATAACCTCAAAAATAACATCACACGTTTTTAATCCCTTTCATACAAACTCTTATCTCAATTTTTAATGATACTTGTTTCTTTTAATGTATTTGTTACATCAAAGCGTTATTTAAATGTCACGTTAATACCTTATTCGTTTGACTGTCAAAAATATTTCGATCATTTTTTTATCGTTTAATCATCTCAGCAGCCATTTTGTTTGATCAGATTTATTATTAAATATATTTTCAATAACATCTTACGATTTTGTCAACGTTTATTAATTCAACGATAGTTTTTAGAATTTCAATGATCTCATTCTCTTCATTTATATATTATTTTTGGATTATTTGGTATTGCAAATGTTATTAAAAAAAAAAAAAAAGGAGAGAAAAGAAAACTACTTTTTTATTTTTTATTACTTCAGTTTTTACTACTCAGATTTTTGGCACATTTCATTTATTCGATTTTATTATTAAAATCTATTAACTATTAATAAAATATATGTACGAATATAAAAATTTTTAATGAGAAGTTCATCGTGATAATAAAAAATTGATAGATTAATTTATTTCAGTAACTGTGACAAGGTTAATAGTATTTAAACGAATTTAACATTTTTATCGACTAAGGTCTTGCGAAAAGAAATGTAAATTTTTCTTATTAAGAAACTCAGAACGCGTTTACCATCACCGAAGGTTAATGACCGATTTTATTTCTATACATGTTTGCATGTGTATGATTACACATGTACATATAAAAATGGAAAGGACGGATGAATTATGTAATGAGCGAGCATAGATAATTTGTCGGAAATTAACGTAATATTTCTATGGAAGAAATAATGATAAACAAAATTGGAAAACGTTTAAAAAAAAGTAATCGTATATTTCAATTGCTCTATTTTTATTAAAATGGAGGATAGTTTTTTGATTGATTTATAAAAATGTTTAGATTAAGATTAGAAATTATATATGTATAATATATTTAAGAAAATATATATGTATAATATCAAAAAATATAATTTAGTATATCCTAAAAAAATAAAATAAAATAAATAATAATAATAAAAAAGTTCCTAATTTTTTTCAATGCCAAAAACATAATGGTTAATTAATTACAGGTTAATAATGACACACAAAAATACAGAATACAAAAATAAAATTCTTTAATCGTATTAAAATAGAAAAATAAAATGTGTAAAAGATGATATCGAGTAGAAAATAGATTCGAGTTGAGATTTGAAAGAAAATCGAACGAAATAGAACGATCTCTTAAACGTTATAAATTGAGATTTATGTTCCCCGTTGGCTAGATACATATGTACGTACATACATAAATAAATTTATATACACATATATACATACATATATACATAAATTTATACATGCATACGTACGTACGTACATGTATATATATATATATACAACAAACTATACAATCTGACAAGGCCATATCACCATATCTCTTTCAGACTTATCGATCTTTAAACGCAAAGATCTCATTCTTTTCTAATCCCATCATCGGTTAGCATAGTTAATAATATAACAATGAAACAGAGAGTTAGATCGATAAGAATCTAATTATAGGCCAGATTGTGGATACACGTTGAATTTTTCATCAGGTTCGTTAACTCGAACGTGTAGCAGTTCGGAATTTCATTTTGTGAGTCATCGTGTATCCTGTAAAGTTCGACGTTCGAACGAGTATAAAAAAATGGCGATGAGAGAGACAGAGAAAGAGAAAGAGAGAGAGAGATAGAGAAAGAGAGAGAGAGAGAGAGGGAGGGAGAGGGAAAAAAGAAAAGAGAAAAAAGAAAAAAAAAGAAGCAGAAGAAAGAAAGAGAGAAGAAACATTGCCGACCTTCCAGTTCTCTCGCAAGGTCATTGAAATATTGGAAAAAAAATCGAGAAACTCTCTCTCTCTCTCTCTCTCTCTCTTTCTCTCTCTCCATCTCTCTCCCTCCCTCTCTCTCTCTCTCTCTCTCTCTCTCTCTCTCTCTCTCTTTCTCCTTCGATCTCAGTGCCGTACCTTGAAGCTTCTTCTCTGTCTCCCAGAACTTCTGCAGCTCCGTAAAGTACTTGTCCAGTATGAAGACCTTCGAGAGGCCGAGGGTGGCCATCTCAGGCGTTGGGCTCACAATTTCTCCGAGAATTTTCGCCGACAACGTTGACAACGACAACGCGAATGACGATGATGAAAGTAAAAAAGTGACACGCTTTCTAGCGTGTACACTTAACTTAGAAAGATAAACCAAGGAACAACAATAACCAAGAACATGAACAGCAAACAAAAACAATAACAACAACGATAACAACGATATAACAACATTAACAACAATAACAACAACAACAAAACAACAACAATTAACAATAAAATAATACCGATTCACAGATCACCTCGTAACATCACAAGCCGTGAATTCTTCGTGTCCTCGGCACACTCCTCACCGCACTCGCACATTTTCGATCTTCCTAATATATTTAAAATCGAGATCGTATAGACAACGTCGATTCTAATAGATCTTACTTTAGATTTTCTCACATCTCGATTCGAAGAATTTCTCAGAAATCGTTAGAAAGATAGAAATAGAGAGTTTCTCTCTCTCTCTCTCTTTCTCTTTCTCTCTTTCTCTTTCTCTCTCTCTCTCTCTTTCTCTTTCTTTCTCACTCTTAACGATAATAATCCAAGAAACTCCAAGTACGTGCACCAGTTGAAAAAAAAATGTACTTTAACTTTCCTTTTCCTTTTTTCTTCTTCGTTTTTCCCCTCTCTCTCTCTTATTTCTCTTTTACCGATAATCCCATAATATTTCGACTGTGTGAACTACTTCGAGGGAGGAAGGAAGAGAAAGAGAGAAAGAGAGAGAGAGAAAGAGAGAGAGAGAGAGAGAGAGAAAGAGAGAGACAGAGAGAGAGAGAGAGAGAGAGAAAAAGAGAGAAAGAGAAAGAAACAGACAAACAGAAAGGAAGAAGGGGTGGGGGAGAAAAAGGGGGTGGGGGAAGGATGAGAAAAAGAGGAATAGATAAAGAAAACGAAAAAGAAACGGAGAAAACGGAGAAAAGAAAAAAAGGAAATAAAAACAACAACAACTTTTCCGACCGAGAGATTTAGACGAGACACGCACGGAGAAGCCGGTACAGAGAAGAGCGGCGAACAGGGAGCCGCGCGTTCAACTGGGCGTCATTGTTGCTCGGAGCCCGGCTTGTTGCTCGGCGTTAGGGCCCTATCTCTTCTAAAGTGTCTTCGAGATAACTCAGGTGACTCGCCGTTATACCAAAGCATTGCGGGATAGCAAGCTCGGAGAGGCTGCTCGCTGTTCGCAGGTAAGTTAGGTGGAAAGCACCAGACGGCACTCTGGTAGTAGTAAGAAGGAAAAGGATGGCGTCTTCGAAGAGAGAAAGAGAGAGAGAGAGAGAGAAAGAAAGAAAGAAAAAAGAATGAAAGACAGAAGAAGAAGAAGAAGAAGAAGAGAAGGAGAAAAAGGAGAAGAAGGAGGGGGAAGTAGGAGGAGGTATCACCGGTCCTCGGGACCGGACCGTAGAGAAGTCTCTCGGAGCCCTAGACTCACCTCGACCTGTCTCTCCCACCCCTCATCCCCCTTCGCCATCCACCGCCCCCTCCCTGACTCTTCGACCGTTCTACCGCTCTTCCACCTCATCATCTCACAACCAACGAACTCCTCTTTGCTCCCTTCGAAAACATCTACTTCTGGAGATGCGTATGACGACTGGTTTAGTAGGAAATATACTCCAATTAAATCTGCCCATCTCCGAAGAAATATTCGAATTGAATGTTAATAAAAAAGAAAAAGGAATTAAAAGAAGAAGAATGAGAAATAGAAAGATGTCGTCTTCTCTTAGAATATAGACATTTTCGATGTTAGGTTAATTTTAATGATAAGAATTGTTGTAAATATTTATTGTGAGATCGTTGGAGTATCGAATGGTCATTTATGGAGGATGATTCTTTTGGAGAATTATTGAAATGTTAATAAACATTTTTTTGTTGATGTTAATTTAACGCAGTAGGATTAATCGGGCTTATTTTTCCTCGTTATTAGGCTGTACTCTTCAACTTGAGTACTATAACTTCATGCGTCTGTATGTGTGTGTGTGTGTGTGTGCGTGTGTAGTTTAAAATACACTTCCTAAAACGCATACACCCACAAACTCGTAAGAAACACACGTGTACACATACTGTAATAAAGGGCTAGAACTGAAGGCGGAGATCATTGTTGAGCGATCTTTATCTTTATCTTCCAAAAGTCGCTTCTTAGGTGATTTATGTTCCCTCGTGGCCAACGAGTACACTTAACTTAATGGGTAGAAAACGTCGAGAAAGAGAGAAAGAAAGAGAGAGTCCGAAATGGTTTTCATCGTTCGAGAAATCCTAACCGAAAGCTAGATCCTTAAAAATATAGCTTTATATTTTAATTGTACGTTATCAAGAATTTCTAATTAAGTTTCTATATCCTATATTCTCGAAATAACAAATAAATATTGTAACTCTTATTCGATTATATAATAATCAAATTATGAACAACGTGATATTCTTTGTTTTTGATTTAAGAAACTAATATCGATCGAATAACGTTAGTCCTGTTCGAAACCAACATCAGCTTGTCAACGAGACACCAAGCCATGGGATACATTTTGTCACCTGATTCCACTTTGGATAACCCAATGATCCCTCTGGTTCTCTTGTAACGTTTACCCTTTTACAAGGTTAAACAAAGTCAAAGCTGAGATACCAAAGGACGGAATGGAGAAGTGATGGAAGAGGAGGAAAAGGTATCTTTTCGTTATCCTCGTGGGGGATTTCTCGAGCGAGGATCCCGAGGCGCGTTCCGCCTTATAATTTTGATCTATAGTCACGAGAGGAATCCAATATGGCTGCTGGTGGTGGTGTAGTGCCGCTGCTGCTGCTCCGTCGTCGTCGGTACTACGGACAGCGGTTAACTCGTGGAGGTGCGCGTGTCGTAAACAATGCAACATCCTTGTCTCCGTTTCTTTCTCTATCTCATTCTAATCTTCTTAGCTTTTTCATTGCATCTCGTCTGGACCTAGAACCTCTCTTTCTTCGATCTTCTCTTCTTCCTTCTATTTATTCCAGAAGAAGAGTTTAGCTTCACCAAGCAATCCTTTCTCTTTTTCTCTTTTATATTAGCTTCTCTTACTCCTTCGCTGAGCCAGGTTCTTTCGGTTGGTTCGGGCCTTCGACGATAGGTTGCGGAGTGGTAAGAAGAGAAGGAGGAGTAAGGAACGAGCAGAGGCCTAAGAGAGGCCGACGACCACTCTACCTCTCCCTCCAGCCTCCGGCCACAGGCAACGCCACAGCAGGCAACTCTGGCCACCGATCGCAACCACGATCACAAGGAGATTAACTTGGTTCGGTCCGAGTTGCTAAAGCGACGACTTGATTTCAACCAGAATTTATTTTACACGCTTTTAACGTTCTTTCTTTTTTTTTTTTTCTTTCTTCTTCTTCTTTTTTCTTTTTCTTGATCAACCTTAGGCTAAGAGTCTAAATAATATCTAAATAAAATTCCCTGTTATTCGTTTTCTCCGATAGAACGGACAACGGCAAAGAGATTTGTACTTTTACAACTTTGAACTATGGAATAAATCCATAGTATTTAGAGATATGAGAAAGCGAATCTGAAATACTCAAAGATCATGATGTATTAATAAAATATTTTTTTTTTTTTTTTTTTTTTTTTTTTTTAATACAGCGAACATATTTATTAGTTCGGTCAATATTGCACGATGATAATGACGAATTAAGTTACGTTACAATTCGCTTGAACATCAACGTACATTCGTATATACACTTAGAGAGACTCCTTTTGGCTTTGATTTTTTCCTCGAGCAATTACCTGCGAAGAAATTATTCGAAGGACCGCTCTCGTCTTGATTAACGAGTGCGTGCCTGGAAAGTGTGAGGCCTCGAATTTCGAACGTTCGTCAGGCCCCCCAACGTGTCCGCGAGAGGCACCTGCTTTCTTCGAACAAAAGTTAACTCCTCTATGCTCATCTACCACCCACGATTTTTTCATATATCCGAACTAATTCCCTGACACCCAACATTGTAACGACACTTTACATCAACGTAATTTGTACCAATCGTATAAACGATCACATCTACAAAATATTGTACAGTTGGTAATAACGAAACGGAAAAAAAGAATAAAAGAAAGGAAAGAAAAAAGAAAATGCAGCTTCTTGTAAAGGCAAAAAAATGCACCCTAATTTAGAGTCCCCTTACCACTTTACTCTAACTAGCATATATGATGCATGTAGTTCATGTTGGCAGTTCGCCAATACTTCGTCCATTGCGCAATTCGGCTCGCATTATCGCCACGCGATGCGCGAAACCGCACACGCAAACGCGATACCAACAGAAAGAAAAGAAAAAAAAGAAAAGAAATGAAATGAAAATAAAAAATAAAAAATAAAAAATAAAAAATAATAAAATAAAAATGAAAAAAAGAATATGAAAGAAAGAACGAAAGAGAGAAAGAAGAAAGAAAGAAAGAAAGAAAAGAGAGAAAAAAAAGAAGCATAGCAAAGCAAAAGGCGATCAAGTCTACGCTTCTACCACCAAGGAAATATCACGTATCCCATGATGGTGAGTCGATTTTAGGCCCGGTTGAGCCTCGGCGGTTACTAGAGAAAGCCGAAGGCGACGAGAAAGAGGAAGAGGATCTCGCTCTTTGCGGCGAGATTCGAATCTTCGAGAGAAGAGATATCCCAATGTAATATACACCCCACCGTCTCTAACGAAACCGGTTTTACCAACTTATGTGTGGAGAATAGTAGCGAAGGAGTGGGGGTAGGACCCGACCTCGTCAAGTTGGGTCTTAGAAACCGACGACAGACCATGTTTGTGCTAACTCCGTGTCGGTAAAACAGAACAAGGATAAGTTAGGTCCTATCTCGATACCGACAGTGCATTCTGTCGACAAGTCTGCGAACTAAACAAATATTCTTACCGATATTTTACCGATTATCAGGTCGATTCGATTGTTACCGATTTTTATTGTACTTTATCAACAATCGATAAGTTCTCTATCGATAAAAAATCTTTTTATTTTGTAAGAACTTTATCTTCTTTTTTCTTTTCTTTTTTTTTGATAAATAACATCTATAATATAATGCATATCAATCTAATGGAATCACATATTAATAATATTAATTGTAGTTATATTAATATTAATTTTTCTGATAGTAAGGTGCTATAATTTTAATAATAAACAGGATCTTGATATATAATTTATTGTTCTTCCTTCTTCCGTTCTCTTTATATAATAAATTCCGTAGTACGTATGGCACATACTTTGAAATTACGATTTGTGAAAAAAAAGGAAAAAAAGGGGTTTATAATAAATCGTGAACATTCTTGCGTCCATCTGTTAGGCGATAATGAAATACCACCGTTATCGGAGCAAGCGCGGTTTTCCCTTCCTTCCTCGTTTTAAAATGCGACTAACAGCCACCATCAATAAAATACAGACATCGAACAACTCACGGAGCACGATTTAACCTTCGATTAAGGGAGTCAAACCAGTCGTGACTTACCGTAATGAGTCGAGTATATAGCACGACTTGGTATGTCCAACTGGTAAAGTAATTCAAGCCGATGCAAACTTCGAGTCGGCTTTTATTCCTAACTAATTAAAATCGATTAATGTTCGTTAAGTGCTTGTTAGAAACTTTCAGATTATTCGGTCTTTTCCACTTCCGTTTTATTTCTATTTTTATTCGCATATGCACATTCGCATAACACTCGAAATGAGAAATTTTTTTTTTTTCATTCTTTAAAATCCATCCGATAGAAAAATAATTTTGCACAGTAAAAATTAATATAATACTTTTGCAAAATGTTATAACGTCAAGTTTAAAAATATCGAACGATTGAAATCATTTTGAAAAGATCAAATTAAAAATATTATCACAAATTCAAACAGTATAATATTAAAAATTATATATATATATATATATATATATATATATATAAGTATCTATATATATATATCAGTTTTCATGGACAACAACAGCTCACCTTAATTGACGCCATCAAGGTAATCCGAAGCGCTCGTTAATATTCCATCGTGTTTTACGATAAAACCGATATTATCGTTGGCGAGATCTGCTCGCGCCGTCTTCTATTAATAGGCCAATCGATTCGCTATAAATTTTCGATCAACTAAACTCATATATATATATATATATATATATATATATATATATGTGCATGTGTATGCATTTGTGCAGGATGCTCGAGTTGCATACGATGCTTACTTCCGACTGTTTGACGAAATAAAAACTGGGTTATGATGGGAGTCGCAAAAAAATTCGATGATTCTTAACAAAGCAACAATTGTTGATATATCGCATATCGATAAAATATATTGAGGTCACATTCATATTTTTTTGTTTGTTTTTTTTTTATTCTTTTAATCTTACTCTACTCTCTTTTTTGTAATAGTAACGCGTATAATCCATTTTATCGTAATGACGCATGCCGGACGTGAAAATAAATTCGTCCTACTATCATACTGTATTTACTGATGTAATTTCCTTTTCGTATTCGTCGTCGAAAAGGAGAAACATTTTAAATTCGCGAACGTGCTAGAGCGACATGAATATATGAAGAAAAAAAATATATTAATCACGATGCATATCATGTTGTGAAAAAAAATACGTCATTGACGATTCCATTTTTGATGATAGCCATCGTATATGTGTGTATGTGTGTGTGTGTGTACACAGGGAAGAGCAGGTAACTTGTAACATTTCGATTACTGCGTAAGTAATGATTTCAGTGGAAAATTTTTCAGATAAAAAATAAATGGCTTCGTGGGAGGGATATTTTTATATTATTAATTTTTCCGAAGGTGGACGCGTAAAGGTCACGTAAAGATTAACCCTGTTCATTTTAAACGGAATCATATACTTTTTAATGCATTCATCGATTTAACTCGACGTTTTCTATAAAAGAAAAATATTAAAGTGTGTATTTCGAAAGCTTATTATTTCAAGAGATATTTTAATTTAAATATCGCTAAGAAACCATCATAATTCTTTACTGCTATATTATTGCTTATTATATTTTAAACAAATTCGTATATAATTTTTTAATCAATGTTGAAATTCAAATGTCTTCTAAATTAATAATTAAATAAATTTTTCGATATAAACAGGTTAATACTCTTTTAAATTGACGTAATAAAAAAAGATATATGATTTCATTAAAAAGTATAAAAAAGATAATCACGTCGAATTATATACACCTTAGAACCATTCAACTTTTATCTGAAATATTTTTCATTGAAATAATTTTTACTTACGTAGTAATCAAAGCGATTCCAATTGCTTATTTCATTATATATATATACTAATAAGAAGAGATAAAAATTATTGCATAAATTAAATATTGTTAAGTACTTATTTAAAGAAAAGAATACAAAATAATATTGTAGCAGTTATTTATTCCATCAATCTTTAATTTAATTTTAAATCGTACGTTTCATTTTTATCAAACCCATTAACTGTTACAATGTTGATAAAAAAAATGTATGACTCATAAATGTTTAAATGTTAATTTTGTTTTTATTTATTTTAAAAAATTTCATTATGAATGTAAAGATCAATATTAAAAAACGTAATTTAACGTGATAGGACATTAACGCGTTGATTGCTGATCTCATTGAAACGTTTAAAAGAATTATAAGAGTTTTTGAAAAATTAATAGTAACAAAAAAATAATTTATGTATAGGGTGTTATAATAAGAAATAAAGCGTTACAAATTTTTGTTTCGTATTACCGATTTATCTCAGATTTATGGTATTTATTGTTTCTTTATTTAATGGAATAGTTCGAGATGATCATTTCAAAGTCGACGTTGTCTTCTTTAAATAGGAATATAGATTTTTATAATTGTTTTTTTATCTATCAATATAACGATCAACACTATTTCGAGTATTAATGGTTCTATTATAAAATGTATAATCGAATATAAAACTTACTTGAGACTAATATAATCTAATAATTAAGTCGAAAAATATCAGAAGACCATGAATAATCCGTTAAAAGAGACGAAACTAAATTCTCTACCAAAATAATAATCAACACTATTTCGAATATTAATGGTTCTATTATATAATCTAATATAAAACTTAATTGAGACTAATATAATGTAATAATTAAGTCAAAAAATAGTAGAAGATCATCAATAATTCGTTAACAGAGACGAAACTAAATTCTCTTGAATTTATCTCGCATCCTTTTTATTACTCCTTTTCTTTCTCTCTCTCTTTCTATTTTTCTATCTGTCTCTTTCTCACTTTCAGTCACTCTGTCTCACTCTGTCTCACTCAGTTTGCAATGTCGCTTATCTGACGATAAGTTGAGAAACGCCGGCGGAGCCATTTGCACCGAGAAACAGAGATACTTTTCGAGTTGCGGTAGCCATCACCACGATGAAAACAAACCGCAAGTTCCGTGCGAACGACGATGATGCCTTCGCTTAGTATCGATGAGCATTATACATACAAAATCGAAACCCCGAGCTATTTGCTAGTTGCGGACAGCTCTTTCTCAGTTACTGATCATTTTCCATATAAATAAATATATATATATATATATGGAGAGAGAGAGAGAGAATCTATTTTCCATAAATATATTATAGAATTATTTTCCATATAAGATGTTATACAATATACATATATATATATATATATATATATATATATATATATAGAAGATATGTGCATATAGATATGTATGAAAGATATACATAAAAGATGTGCATATAAAAAAGAAATATATACCTATAGAAAATACGTAGTTATTTATTCATCTATTTATTTATTTCTTTTCTTTTTTTTTTCTAACTTTTGCTTCAAGTTTCCTTCCTTATCATTTTCATTTTTATTTCAAACATTGAGTATAAATTGTATCATTGTCCGGCGGATAGGTATATAAAAACACTGCTATCTTTTCGGTAACCCTCTTCAAAAATGAAAAAAAATAGAAATAAAAAAAAAGAAGAGACGAAAGATCGGTAAAGGAGTATAAGTATATATATATATATATATATATATATATATATATATATATATACACTTTCGTGATCGGTTTTGTGGAGTTTGTCGAGAGAAGGAAATAACGATCCTCAGGGACAAAGCTTGCTTAATTCAGCAGGGTTTCAGTAAATCGGCATCGCATTGGCCAAGAGAAAATTTCGTAACTCAGCAGGACTCACAAATTCTTTTCTTTTCTTTTTTGTCCATTTTTTTTTTATATATATACATTTCTTTCTCTCTGTCTCTTTCTCTTTCTCTTTCTTTCTTTCTACATTTTCAATCGCGAGATGCAAGCCGGCGAATCAGAAGTTTGGATCAGAAAGACAGACAGAGACAGAGAGAGAGAGAGAGAGAGAGAGAGAGAGAGAGAGAGAGAGAAAGAGATAGAAACAGACACACATACAGAAAGAGAGAGAAAAAGAGAAAGAAAAAGAAAAAGTAGAAAGAGAAAGAGTAGAAAGACAAAAACGCATTGGGCCTGATGTCAACGAGTGACGGATGGGCTTGATCCTTCAAGGGCCCACTCGGTCCAAGACCCTTCTCCGACAGGCCCTTCCTTCCGACCCACCGATTTCGAAGCACTTCGAGAAACAGGAAACGCCGAACGAAATTCTTCGGCTCTTTCAGTGGCAACGTTCATTCTCTTATACTTCTCGTGATACTTTATACAACATTTGGTTTGTATCTTAACAATTTTAAAATGATCTCACTCTAACGTGCGTTATAATTCATTACGAAATTTTCTGAATTTTCTTGAATATAAAATTCGTATCATATAACAATCATATCGCGTTAAACGATAATACACATTCGTTGAACGATTGTTCATTCGATAATTATCATTGAATTATGATAATTAATATTGAATATGCTTAATTACTAATAACGTTGGATTATATTTTTGTTCTTTTTTTTTTGTTGTTGTTTTATGCGC
Organism: Vespula pensylvanica; assembly: GCF_014466175.1. Lineage (NCBI taxonomy): Eukaryota > Metazoa > Arthropoda > Insecta > Hymenoptera > Vespidae > Vespula > Vespula pensylvanica. Next base: position 4,198,155 of record NC_057697.1, read on the forward strand.
TTTGCCGATCGTTAAATAAAATTACGTTGTTTCCTTGCCGATCACGTAAAATTACGTTGTTTGCTTTTAGTTCAAGTAAAATTATGTTGTTTGCTGGCTAAAGATTAATTGCTGATCATTTAAAATTACATTGCGTGTTCACGGATCACGCAAAGTTACGTTGTTCGCAAGTCTAATGATTAATCACGTGAAAATACACCTGGCCAGGGAGAAGGGAGGGGGCGACAAGGGGGAGACTAATGATTAATTGTTGATCACTTAAAATAACGCTTTAAGTGATAAATTTACGGTTTTCAATCGGTCTTTACGTTCCGCTTTTTAAGTTTTTTTTCGTTCCTTTTTCTTTCATTTCTTTTTTTTATTTTGTTTTTACACTTAATATCTTTCTCGTTGAAGGTCAAGAACGTATGACTTAAAAACCACTAATTAGTAACAAGAAATTACACCTGTTAAATTTTATTTAAAGTTCAATAAATAAAATTAATTGAACGAATAATTAAAACTTTAAAATAAATGTTATTAAATTATAAACCAATCAGAATTGTATATGTTAATATTTTTTTATTCAATAGAAAGAACAAAGTATTTTACATTCGTAAAGTTTCTTACACGATCCGAAAAAATCAGTTAGCTGATAATTATTAACAGCTAATGATTAATTAGTCATTATTTTATAAAAATTATCATTATCGTTAAAAAATCAGTCTGTCATTAATAACAAATCCTGTTATTAAATACCTGCCATTAAATTCTATCGTTAATTAGTTAGCAAATCTACGATTACTAACACTATATTCCGCATTCTTCGAAACCGGTAATGATTTAATAATTCAGTGTGCCGCATTCACTGAAACCGGTAATAAATTAATAAGTTTGTTTACTTAAAATCGGTAAATCTGGAATCAATTTGAAAAAATATTTTATTCTTTCATAATTATTATTGAATATCATTTGCTTATCATCGAAGACGCGGAAATTCAATCTCTAATCTTTATGTCACTTGTAGAAGAAATAAACTACCAGAAATGTTTATTATTCATACTCTGTTTTCTTCTTCCTTTGATACCTAATTTATTTATCTATCAAATCTACATCTATTTTATTTTATCTTCTTTTTCTATCGTTCAGCATCGAATTCATGTTTCCTTAATGTCAATCCTAAAGATCTTGCGAACTGATCGAAAACTGGATTCTTATCTTAAATTATGTCATAGAACGTAACACATGCTTGTAGTTAATTACTGATCCGCGTGTTTTACGATTCATCTTTTTAACATGTCGGTCACGTAAAATTATAATATTTGTAGGCTGAAATAAAAATAATTAATTGACGATCACATAAAATCAAAAATTTTCTCAAGCTTACGCTTAAAATTTCCGATCACGTAACACCGTGCGTACGTACGTGTTTGTATTTGTGTGTGTGTTTTTTTTTATTTCTTGGACATAAAACAATAGTACGTTTCCATCGACTAATGATTAATTACTGATCACGTTAAATAAATTCTGACTTTAATATTTTGATTACTATTGTGTCGAATTTGATTTTATATTAAAATGTTCTTTCAATATATCTATATAATTTAAAAAATATTATATTTTGACATTGATTTGTAATGCTTGACTGAATTATTTAAAATGTTAAATTCTATAATCAAGAATTCATTCGATAAATTAAATAAATAATAATTAAAAACAACTTCTCGATCTGGATCGAATATTTTAAATTATTTCTTATCGTCGTTTCAACTTTGACTATTAATATTATATATGTTTCATAATAAAATTATTCTTGTAGATAAATAAACGAATCAATAAATAAATAAGTAAATAAATAAATAAGATTGTATAAAAAAAAATTCTTTGGAGAACAGAGAAGTTTTATTTGCACCCTAGACAAAGTTAAATCGGCTTTCGCTTTAAGATCGTACAATTCTTCGAAGGAAATGGCAAATAATTCTCGACACGAGCTCTCGGCTTTAAAACGGATAACTGCAAAGTTATTCGAGGCTCACGTTCTGCTATTCCGACTTTCGGTTTTTATTCGCACGAAACCTGGGTGAATTCAATGGAGAGGGAGAGAGAGAGAGAGAGAGAGAGAGAGAGAGAGAGAGAGAGAGAGAGAGAAAGAGAGAGAGAGAGAGAGAGAGAAAGAGAGAAGTTACGAAGATAAGAAGAAGAAGAAGAAGAAGAAGAAGAAGAAAGAGGGAGAGATTGACAATAAGAAAAAAAAAGAAAACAAAAAAAATGGCGAAAGGATCGATCGAACGATCGAGGATACATTTTCTGACTGATCAGTTCCTCTGTATCCGAGCTTTCTTATTTTTTTTTTTTTTCATATTTTACAATATAAAAAATTTGTAAAAAATAAAAATAAAAAATGTTTAAAAAACAAAAAATGTATAAAACCTATTTCGTTTTCGTTCATTTATAACAATCGTTTTAGAAAGAAAAGAAAAGGAGATCGATATTTTTATTTCTCGAAGAAATATTTTTTATTCTGATAAAAACAACAGGAAAATATCGATACTAATCTATATTCTGAATGTCGATTAATTGAAAGTATTTGTAATAGAATATCAGTACGTGATATACGAGTGATGCAATACTGAAAAAATTAATTATTCGTACTAAAATTAATTATTTAAACTATGATCGAATATAAAAAAATTTGAATCGAATAAATAATGTTATTGTAATAAATAATGCAATAAATCAAATAAAGAAATGTAATTGGAAATATTAATTATATAGCAAAATAAACTATTTTGCAAAAATGAAATGAATTAGTTAAATTTTATGTAATATAAAATTCGATATAATATATTTCGTAAAGATTAAATAAAATTATGTGCTTTATGTGGTTACGATTAATAGATGGTCACGTTGAATTACGTGATTTTGAGATATGGCTTAATCGCTGGTCAACTGAAATGACATGATATTGAGATATTGCTTAATAGCTAGTCACCTGAACTGACATGATATTGAGATATTGCTTAATAGCTATACATCTTAAAATGGCATAATATTGAAATACAATTCACCGAAGATGACATGATTATAAAGTATTTCTTAATCACTGATAGCTAGTCACCAAAACTGACATAATTTTAAGATAACCCTTCATTGCTGATCACTCAAATTGACATGATTTTGAAATATTGCTTAATCGCTGGACATCTTAAATGACATCTTAAGATGATATCGAAACATAATTCATCTAAAGTGACATGATTATAAAGTATTGCTTGATCTCTGATCGTCATCAAAAATGACGTAAATTTAAAATATCGCTTGATTGCTAATCACCCAATCTAACATGATTTTGAAATATTGCTTAATTCTTGACCATTTTAAAATGACATGATTTCGAGATATTCATCGATCGTTGATTACTTAAAATGACGTGATTTTGAAATATTGCTTAATCGTCGATCAGATAAAATCAAACGTTTTTTTCAGATTATTGCTCGATTACATTATATCAAATCACAGCATACAAATTTGTTTCTTACTATACTAATAAATATATATGTATTTATGTATATAAATCTTACATAGTAGTCAAGTTACTTGTCTATATTTTCTATTTTTCTTCTTCAAGATCGATTATCCTTAGATCTGAGTTTTAATCGACGTTCCAATCTACTTCTTATTCTAACTTCAACCTTCTACCTTAACTCCAAACGGAGAATATCAGAATGGTGAGCTGTTTATCGATCGTGCACGCTCAAGTAAACACCATAAATGCTTGAAAAATGTACGAACGAAGAAACACGTCGAATATAATGGAAAAGATCTCGATCTTTTCTCGCATCAAAATTTTTCTACTGTTCTTTTTTTATAATATTTAAATTCCATCAAATGACATATCTTGCGATATATTTGTGTGTGTATATATATATATCAATTTATTATTTATGTAATAATAATGATTAATAATAATATTAAATAAAAATTATCATTAGATATTATTGTCACAATCATCGTCGTTATTATTATTTATTAAATGTTTTTCCAATTATTAATGAATATTAAATAATTAATAATTATTATAGTATAGTTATTTCGTACAAACATTAATTGTTATTATATTGTTTTGCATTAAGTATTATAAAAACATTAAAACATTATTATTATTATTATTATTATTATTATTATTATTATTATTATTATTATTATTCATTTCTTCTAATAATTAATTAATATTAGATAATTAATAATAACTATATACAGTGTACTTTGCAAAAGTTATAATATAAATCTTAAATACAAAAATTTGTATTAAATTTAAATAATATACACCATCACATTATCACGATTGCAATTACCTACTTCTTCTTTTAAAAAACAACGATTAAATAATTGACAATAACATTGTTGTTAAAATTAAAAAGAATTCTTCTTTTGTTTATAAATACATCAAATATTAAAACAATCGAAGCTAATCAAATTATTACGTGTTTCACCCGGTAGATGTAATATAAATAATATTAATAGATTTTCTATACGCTCGATGATCTCTTGCCATCAGTAACCTGACAGTATTCCATGAGATCCTCTTTCTTATTTCTTTCGATCAACCAACCAACCAACCAACCGACCGAGCGGGTTTACAGCTTTTCAATATCTAATCGAGCGAACAAATTATACCAGGCCGCTCGGTCGTGTACCTTGATACACGGGTGACGCAGAATGATGAATCGTTTTCACCGAACTTCCAACCGTGTCTATCTAGAAACTCAATTTTTTTACAGCTACGACAGTCATTTTGATTTTTGCGAATAATTTCGTTATATATTTTATAATATCTTCGTTTTATATATATATAAATATATATATATATATAAATATATCTATATATATGTGTGTGTGTGTGTGTGTATATTTGTATATTATAAATATTTTTTAAGTTGAGATATATAATATAGAGCGGATCAAAAATTCTCAGATGGACTAAAAGATGTTAAGTGATTTTAAGAATCAATTACTCCTTTCCGAAACCTTTTAGGCTAATTTTTCTTTTTTTTTTCAGTTTTATAAAACTACGAGACTCTGTGAAACTTTGTAAAACTTGTAGTTAAATTTGTAAAACTTTACAAGCCTAACTGCAAGTCCGAAAAGTCTCGAAAAAGAGTAATTGATTTTTATAATCACTTAGAAAGTTTTGACTTGTCTACGAACTTTTTGACCAATCTGTATTATGTATAATGTTATATATAAATATACACGATACATAAATACATATATAACAAATTAAAATTTATATATATTTATAATATACTTTATAAAAAAGAAATATATATATATATATATCATAAAACATATTTTATTTATAAGTCATACTTATAAATATATATCGGGTGTTCAAAATACAACATTACAAATTTTTATCTCGGAAGGATTTATTATATTTATTATATTATCTCGAAAGATTTATGAGAAAAATTTCTCGAACAAGTGTTATCCAATTTTAGAAGGGAAATATTATAGCGTTCATAATTTTTTTATTAAATGGAAGGTTTCAAGGTTATTTCAAGCTTAACTTCATTTCTTTAAATAGAAATCTAAATTACTTATAATAACGATATTTTCTACGTAAATGAACATATAACCACTGCTTGAAATATTCTTTTATCCAATTTCAATTTGTTTGCAAATAGACAATTCGAATAAATACACGATATACAAATATTTTGATTTAATAAAAAATTGTTGCTTTTATTAATTTGATACTAATCAAACGACTAATTTCAATTATAAATTCGTGATATTGTACTTTGTCAGTCATGTTAAATTACGTTACGTCTAACGATTCATTATCGTTAACGCTTATGTGCTAAATTGCTGATCACGTGAAACTACGTTATACATTAAATTATTTGTTTATCAGGCTTATATTTAATTGATTATCATATAATATTACATCGATTTCAAATTAATCATTAACCATGTTAGATTACATTTTTCCTAGAACAATTATTAATTCTGAAATAAATTACATATCAACGTTCAATTTATCCGAAAGAAACGATATTTCCGATCTTCTACTTAATTCTTTTTTACATTTTTAATAATACAGACTTCTAAATCAATTTTATTTTACTCTCTAATCGAAACGATACAAAAAAAAAAAGAAAAGAAGATAATCCGAAAAAAGCTTACCGAACAAAATTTTCGAAAAATTTCGGTCGACCAAAAAACCACGTTACACGTATCTCGTAACAAGATAACATATATATATATTATTATATATTATTAATATAATAATCCCTCCCTGCCTGTTCCCAGTCATAAAAGAAGAAACAAAAAAAAAAAAAAAAGAAAAGAAGAGAAGAAAAAAGACAAAAAGTAAATTTTTCTCTTGTAATAAACGCAAAATCATTTCTCCTGCGTATTCAGAATCGTAATGTATTTATATATACTATAGAATTAAAGAAATTATTGGAAAATATATCTATGGTGTAAAGAAGCGGAGTATCTATGGATTGGTATTAATATTACTTCTCGTTCGATTCGTCGAACGTGCCTTTAGGATAAACCGCGAAACGAGCCGTCCTTATCTCTTCGCGTCTTTCTATAGTTAAACGTATATACATGGATATATACACCTTCGGTAAAAAGGTTCATGGGCGCATCCTTAAGAGATCCTCCGTCTGTATACCGGCTTATCTCGAACGTAGGAGAAGAAGCTACGTGGTTGGGCTATAGGAGAAAATGAGATTCGCATAAGCGGAGATAGAAGCTGGGCTCTCTCTCTCTCTCTCTCTCTCTCTCTCTCTCTCTCTCTCTCTCTCTTACGAATACGATACATACTTAAAATCGAACACGTATAACCCAAGGACGATTCAAACCTGACGTATAACGAAAGACCATTTCATTTTACCGTCATAATATGCATCCTTACGTGCCGAGATTATTTTGGTTTTTTTTTCCTTCCTCGTTCTTTCTTTTCTTTCATCTCTCTTTTTTCTTTTCTTTTTTTTTTTATCTTCACTCGATAACGTCCCCGTTCGAATATAAAGAAAAAGAATTTTAAACTGTAGAATTGAGATGGATGTTGATCTCTAAGAATGAGAGATCGGATGGAATATCGTTGGAATTTTTAAATGGATGCGCGCGAGAATATTTCTCTAATGCGGAATAATTAATGTGATTAAGGATATTTGAATACTAATGATATTTCCTCTACTATTTGACGTTTTTGTAAACGAAAAATTTTCATTTAGTTAGACGTTAAGGTCGGACGAAGTAATACGAATGTTTACTACTTTTTTTATTTTAGTTTCTGTTTTGTTTCTTTTTTTTGTATATTTTTTTTTTTTTTTTTTAATAAATCTACAGCAATGTGAATGATCTTATTCGTCGACGTTTGAAAATCTGAGAATTTTTATTTAAAATTATCAGATTATGATATCAAAGATATTAGATTGCATGAAGCAATGTGGATATTTTTGTTATTTTATTCTTTTATTTTTTTTTATTTAGTTATTTCCTTTTATATAGATGCAAAAATTGATATGGCAAAAATATAAAAAGTAAATGATGATTTATTGTAAAAATTTTTCTAAATTTAGAAACGAAGTCGATATACGCATTTCGTATTATCGTAAATATTGTAATATACTCCTATATGAATTCTATAAATACTTTCGAAATAAATTGAAAAGGTATTGAAAAGTGTTAAACTTTTATAATGATTGCTAAAAATGCTACATATTTTTTTCCCGAACCTTTCATTTTACTTCACAGTTAAAAAATTTTCAAATAATCGTAATTTGCTTCAATGGTTTAACGATTTTACAGGATGTTTTATACGTAAAACAATGAGACCTATGTATAATGTATGAATACATTTTTTCTTTATTTAATAAAATAACTTCGCAATACAAAATTTGAAAAAAAGAAAAAAGAAAAAAAGAATATTTTCACTACACCTACGTTATAATCTTCACATTGATTTTAAAATTCCTATTAACGATTAAATTAAAACGAAAAAAGGAAGAAAAAAAAAAACACGAATATACATGTGTATAAGTACGTAAACAACTGTAGTAACTTATCAAAGCGATATCACGTGTAATGTTATATTACAAATCCTTCGAAATATTCACATATTTTTGAGTATATTGTACATATTTAACGTCTATATTACAGATTATCATTTTTTTTTTTTGGAGGGTGGGGATAGAAATTTGAAAAACATTTAACAGTGAATAAATCGAACGTAAAATGGAAAATATAAAAGGTAGGAAATGCGTGGAAATTCGTAAACATTCGCGTTCGTTTATCGCGAACGTGGACATTTATTATTCGTTACGTTGTCTTTATAACGTTCGTTCGTACGTTATGACGCGTCGAATCGAGATCATCGGCCGAGAACAAAAGCGGTAGTATTTCGAGTTAACAAAGCTTTCAGCGAGTCCGTCGGTAAAAATTCGTAGAGATTTTTAATGAAAAATTTCAAAGGCTATGTGTTTTTTTCCTCTCTTTCCTTTTTTTTTTTTTTTAATATTTTTTATTATCATTTTTTTTAGTTATTTTTCTCTCCATACAACTATATCTACCTTATTAACGAACGCAATTTATCCGCGAAAAAAGGAATCGCACGAAAATCTTTCAATTTTTCCGATAAAAACCATAACAATCGAAAGAGGAACAATCGCACGAAAATTAATAAAAAGATATCTAAATTTTTTGTAACTTTTAATGACCCTAATAAAAATTCATTTCTATTTGGATATAGTTAAATTTCAATGGTTAATATTAATATAGAATTTTATTGTATGAAAAAGATATTCTCATAAAGAGAGAAAGAGAGAGAGAGAGAGAGAGGGAGAGAGAGACAGAGATAAGAAATGTTGAATACAGAATGTTTCAAAAATACAATGTATAAAAACTACAAGAATTTTATTGCTACACGTATAAAGTGTGAAAAAGAAATATGGCTACGCTTATACAATTCTCTGCTCTTTAGAAAGTGAAAGAAGAAGAAGAAGAAGAAGAAGAAGAAGAAGAAGAAGGAGACGATGAAGAAAAAGAGAAGGAACAAAAAAAAGAAAAATGAAAGAGATGAGAAGTTACGCTAAGTCGAACGTCGGACAATGCCGAGGATTATCTTTTTAAGTTCGAATGAAAGGATAAATTCTTCTAGTCTAGTTTCTTTTCGGGTTAACGCGAGAATTCACGTTTGTCCTGTAAAAGAAGAAAAAAAAAATAAAAAACGAACGAAGAGATCATTCTATTAAAAAAAAAAAAACCTACAAAGAGATCATGCTCTAACGAAAGAAGGGAAAAAAGAAAAAAACAAAGAGAGAATGAGATTATCAGAATATTTGTAATAAAAATTTTAACAAGAACTACTAACATTTATGCACAATGAGAAATTATACAAACATACAACAACATTTTTGCTATTTATTGCGATTATACTCGTAGGAACAAAATCACGAATTCTTGTAAAGCTTAGGAGAGGAGAGGGTAGTTAGTGGGGGTGGATAGAAAGGAGAGAAGCAACGACTCCGAAATGCGATAGGATGTAAAAATAATCCCTCTCCGCGATCGGGATTTCTACGTGTTGGTAAAGAGTAATAAATTTGTCTAGTATAGCTGTTTTATCATTTGTAATTTCATATTTCCATATCTCGTTTATGTATGCTTGTAAAATTTGCTATGATATAAAGGAGATGTGTTCGTACGAAAGACTAACATTCTTCAAAGTAATTTCGAAAGATAATATTCAAAAACTATTAATAATTATTTTGTCAATAATTGCCAAAGAAAAACATTTGATATTGATCGTTCCAATAAAATTTATTCACTCGTTGTTTTCGTTAGAGAATATGATTTTTAAATAATTAATTAAAAAAGAAAGAACATGAATATCAGTTTAATATTTTGATTAATTGTTATCTTTTGTTTGCATAATTATTATTTTTGCAATTTAATAATTATAAAAAGAAAAAATATGTAACTCATTGTTCAAATAAAATTGATTTACTCATTCTTTCTGCTGGTAATAATAATTCTTAAATGATAAATAAATAAAAAAATTAATTTTAAATAAAATACGAATTGTAAATAAACTTTAATATAAATTTTAAATAAAATGAATAAAAAAATAAAGGAAGTAAATATCAGCTCGATATTTTAATTAACGATCTTCCTTCGTTCGTTCAATTATTATTTTGTTCAATTCAATAATTATAAAAGAATAAGAAACATTGTGGAGCTCATCACAATACTGATAAAACTAGTTTTCTCTTGTTATCATTTCTTTTAGTACAAACGTTTAATTTCAAGAATAACAAAAGAAAATTTTATTGTTATATCAGTATAAAAATCTAATATCTTTTTGTTTTCTTTCATTTCAATCTACAAGAATTACGTAAATGTAAATAGAACTATCCAGATCTTTTCTAACGACATAACATACATACATATGTAAATACATACATATATAAAACTAGCACAAAATATTGATATTATTAGTATTATAATAAATATATATATATATATATATATATATATATATATACATAATATATAAACTATATATACTATATTATTATATGATCATATTATATATATATATAATCTTATATATATAATCTTATATACATACATATACATATATATATATATATATAACCATGGCAAAACGAGCGTCATTTTGCAAACGAGACACGAACAGAGCTTGGACTCCTCCTCGTCATGTACTCCATCGTACGAGAAAATCATTAGAGAGAAGCGAAAGGACTGCCTTCGATGGAAGCTTCTTGTTGTAGTCTCCTTCTTCTTCTTCTTCTTCTCCTTCTTCTCTTCCTCCTCCTTCTCCTCCTTCTCCTCCTTCTCCTCCTCCTCCTTCTTCTTCTTCTTCTTACATCATCTCTCCTCTTCTCTCCTCATCTCGCACTTTAATTAAATTCCCAGGGAAGTGCTGGCCCTTCGGCCTTGCGCCCTTCGCGGCACCTTTTTTGTAACATCTTCTCGCTATATCCTCGTCTCTGTTATTCTCGAGCGAGTTTACTCTTCTTCCGTCTCTCATCTCTTAAGTGAGAAACTGCTCGTCTTGTAGAAAGAAAGAGAAAGAAAGAAAGAGGGAGAGAGAGAGAGAGAGAGAGAGAGAGAGAGAGAGAGAGGGAGAGGGAGATAGGGATAGAAAAAGAGAGAGAAAGAGAGAGAGAGAGAGAGAGAGAGAGAGAGATAAAGAGAGATAAAGAGAGAGAAAGAGGGAGAGAGAGAGAGAGAGAGCGAACCAGCGAGTATGCACATCGTATCCGCTAATTGACGGATGAATTAATTAGCACGAATGATCGATCGTGACCTCCCCGTCTATCAGTGAATTTATTTACAGAAAGCTCTACTATAGAACCCTCATTAACCATGTCTAAAGAAAAAGTGATCTTTTTGATGTTACAAAATTATGATACTTCGTATTAATTTTAAAGGATCGTACGTCGGATACGAACATTATTCCGATCGTTGCTTTTAACAAGTCTTCTTTTCCTATTTCATTTTTATGAGTGTTGGGGGTGATTTTTCTTTGGAGGGGAGGATATAAATGTGTTACTTTTTAAAGTAATTTATTTGATAAGTAATGTTTATACTTGGCAAATTTTTATTACTTGGCAAATAATAAAAATTTTTTTTTAATTGGCAATAAACGTTTTAAAATAAGTGTTAGTAAATATTAGATTGATTAATAAGTAGATTGAAATTTTTAGTAGGAATTAATGAATACGTTTTCGTTTATTTAATGTGCAGTATTATATTGTATTAATACTGTTTATTTATTATAGTATTAAAATATAATAAGTACTATTTATTTAATATAATATTATACTACATTAATGGTTTTTGTTCAGATTTACAAAATACTATATTAGCATTATTTATTTAGCATAGTATTATATTAAATATTAATTTTATTTATTTAAATATAAATTACTGTATTAGTATTGTCTATATAATGTAATATAGTATTTTATATGTGTTATAAGTCTTTTTAATTTAGACATAAAATATCTACTATATATCAATGTAATTTATTTATTGTAATATTATGCTATGTCGAATTTTATTTATTTAAATGAAAAAGAAGAAAAATCGAATATAATAAAAGTATTCGATGACATAAAATGTTACAAATTCCGACAATACTTATTAGCTAACGAAGAACATAATTATATAAATTAATGTGACATTCCTTAATACCTTGACACATACAAACACACATATACACGTATGTCATTAACCGTTGTCGTGTTTTTTATAATTATTTTATTAATAATCTCAATATTATTTAAAATAATCGAAATCGAACTATATTCAAATCATTTGACTATTTCATAAATTTAACTTTTTCCACTTTTATGATAATATCGTATTTTCTTTATCGGCAATAACGTCGATATGGTAAATTCATTTTGTTTTTATTTTATGGTAGCTAAGGAAAAAAATACAAAAAAAGAAACGTAGATAGCTCGATACTAGCGATCGTTGTAATCGGAGCACGTCGTGATCGTACCTATAAGTGCCGATCCGGTTTCGAGTCCTTCGAACTACGCTCACAGCTTTCGTAATTCTTTTTCGATTGAGTGCGAGTTTCTTCGCGTCTATTTACTTCACATAACGATTACATCCTTAGGCTAACTTATCTAATAAAAAATTAGATAAATGTAATAAAAGAAAACAAATATATGTGTATATATATATGTGTGTGTATGTGTTTCTATAGGAGTGAGTATATATATATATATATATATATGTGTGTGTATATATATATATATATATAGTACTTCTTTTCCAATAATTAGTAATTATCTATAGTAGATAATATCGTTTTTATATTTCTCATAAAAATTATTAACGAAAAAAAAAGGAAAAAGAATATATATACATACTCCTGAGAGTACTAATTAAATTGAAAAAGCATGATCATGAAGCGTTAGATAATTTTGTTGAAAAAATTTAATAAATAAGACAAATAAATGGTATTAATGTAGATAAAAGTAGTTCGTAAAAGTTTATTTAAATCACACCGCTTAAAGATCTATATTAATACTTATCTATAATGAAAAGATTTAGTTATTTTTCTTCAACATTCGGACGAAAGACAAAAAGAATTCTTCTAATTCTACCCAAATTCACACAAAAGGAGAAAAAACAAACGATATTTTTATAAACGAGGAGTAGAGTCGATTTATGTAATTTGTTAACTATGAAATCGATGTTGCTAAAATTATAAATCAAAAATACTTCAAATTCTCATAAACTATTTCTGGAAACATAATGACACTATCGAGGAATGAAATCAATTTATGCTATTGTTAACCATCGGATCGGCATTTCCAAAATTGGTAAAAAAAGAAAGGCTGAATTTCCATCAATTCTAAAAAAAAAAAAAAGGAAAGAAAAGAAAAAAAAAGAACATTAAAACAAAGCTTCAATACCAGTGAGTAGGAATGAGATCGATTTAATTAATCGTTAATCAACGATGTTGTCAAAATAAGAAAGAGAAAAAAAACTGGATAAAAGGTTCTATCACATTCCAATCAGTCCATTATAAAAAACATTTCTGGAAACGTTAGAACAGAATACATTTACATACATATGTATCTATGTATTGGAAAGTGGTAATACGAAGGAAAAGGGGAATAAGGTGGACGATAATTCAGCAAACCGGGTATATAATTATCAGACTGCGTAATTGTTAATTATTGCGCCATTGTTAGAGGTGAGTAATTAATGCGGTGCCAAAGTTCCTTCGTACGCGTCTCACGCGATCGTACGATTGATTAGAGGCCCTATTGGACTTCGCGGAAGAATCATGCTTGGGAAGATACGTGTACGTGTCTGTTTCTGTATTTGTATGTGTAAGAGAGAGAGACAGAGAGAGACAGAGACAGAAAGAGAGAGAGAAAGAGAGAGAGAGAGATAGAGAAGGACAGAGAGAGAGAGAGAGAGAGAGAGAGAGAGAGAGAGAGAGAGAGAAAGAGAAAGATAGAAGAGGTTTCTCGGCTAGAAGGGTCAATTTACCGACGATCGAATATCTCGATCGCGGTACGAGGGAGTCCTCTCAAAGTACTTCTTCCCTTTATCTACGTCGATTAAACTCGCTACTTAACTCAATAGGAGTGAGTACTCACACTATACCACTATCGTTTCTATTCCGTAAAAATACCAGCAATAGCAAGAATTATGACCTAACATAATTTTTTATTCTTTTCAAATATGAAACATCGGTATGTTGATTTTAAATAAGTCGTAAAATCGTTTGGTTGAGGTTAACCATTAATAAAATATTGGCTTACGACTTGAAACCTCTGCTTTGATCATTTCTGACCTAGATTTTGGATGGAAAAAGGGATAGTATAAAACGTCGTAAAAATTTGAGCTATAAAATTCCACGGTATTTTTTATTTATCGATAATAAAAATGTATTCCTTGTGAACGACTAATGGAATGTATTATATTAGTGGTCATTAAAAGATCCTAATAAAAGGATATCTTACTTTGAAGAAAGTTCATTAAGTTTTTATTTATGTTCAGGGTTATTTTATTATGGAAATATTTTTTCTTTCTTTTCTTCTTTTTCATTTCTGTCTTTTTTTCTTTTTTTTTTTTTTTTTTAAGTGAACATTAAATTGTCTATTTCGAAAGAAGGAAAATTAAATTTTCTAAGGAGTCTAAACACTGGTTTGTTTTTCATCCCTTTTTTTTTTTAAAGATAAACTGTACTGAATATATAATATAATATTGTTTATATATTAATATTGTATAGTTATATATGATTATATTACAATTTATCGTATAAAAATAATAATATTATAATATTAAATGATTTATAAATTTTCTATTAATTTATTATCCCTTTTTTGTAATTCATTATCCATCGAAATTTATTCCTGAACACAGTCATACAAAATTTTAATAACAATGTAATATGACAGTAGGGATATATGATATTAATTTGACTTCTGATAACATATGAAATATTTGTTTAAAAGGTCCTTTGAAATACGTGGTACAGAGAGGATAAATTAAAACTGAACTATTATATATTTCTCTTAGGCGTGCTTTTACATTTGAGAGAAAAAGAGAGAAACTAGATCTTCATAGTTCGAAACAAATTTTAAAAGTTTTACAATTTTTTAATTTCAAATATGTATTTCATATGTATATGAAAAAAAACAAAAGAAATAAACGAAATAAGATCGTCGATACTTCATTGAAAATTTCGATTGATTAATATTTCCATTTTATTATTTATTTATTTATTTATTTGTTTATTTATTTATTTATCAAAGAATTAAAAATATCGAAGGAAAAATGGAAAAATAAAATCAATATATGTACATATTTTCAACGTTTATTAAACGTTCGATTAACCGTCGAAAAAAGACAAAAAGAGAGCAACGAAAAACAAAAGTAAAAAAAAAAACAATTAAAAATAATAAATCTAAATTAAATAAATAAATTAAATTACAAATAATAAATTTTATCGAATAGTTCTTGAAAAATCAAATAAAAAACGTTTTCAATATTTATGAAAGATTCTCAATTAATTGTTATTTATCCAATCATTCGTTATAAGGTTAAAAGATGATAACAAATCGAAAAAAGAAATTAAAAGATAAAAAAAATATATAATAACGACAACAACAATAATAACGACAACGACAACAACAACAACAATAACGACACAATAAAAAGAGATAGTCGTAATAAAAGAACAAAAATGAATTTGATAGAAAGATATCAAAGGTATACAGCCTGATAAAAGATTTTCCATTGTTAATAATAAAAGAAACAGGAAGTATGAAAGAAAAAAGAAAAAGAAAAAAAACCAAAAGGAAAAAAGGAAAGAATAAGAAAGATGAAAGAAGGATGTGAGAGAAGGAGTGAGAAAGATGGCGTATACGCGACGTGATTTATGGGAGCACACACACACACCTATCTCACTCTCTCACTCGCTCTTTTACTTGTTCGCTCTTCCTCTCTCATTCTCTCACTCTCTCAGTCTTTCTCACTCCCTCTCCCCCTCTTTCTCTCTCTCTCTCTCTTTCTGTCTCTCTCGATCATTCATTCTTTCTCTCTCTTTCTTAGCGTTTTGTTTGCTTCTGCATCGACGTTCTGTTGCGTTGGCAGCCAGTTCCGCCCTTTTTTGCAACCCCTTCCGACAGATCCCCTTCCACGCCTTCCCATTAGTAATGCCTCGGTCATTACGAGCTCTTCGTCGATTTCCCGTCGCTAATAAATTCCGATAAAACTTCGCTACGCCCCCAACCTGACATCCTTCGATCGTCGTACAAGATTTCTTCTCTTTTTTCTTTTCTCTCTCTCTCTCTCTCTCTCTCTCTCTCTTTCTCTTTTTCTCCGTCTCTTGCCCTTCTCTCTTTCTTTCTCTCTCTTTTTTTCTCCTTCTCTCCCTCTCTCTCTCTTTTATTTGTATCTCTCTCTTTCTTTCTCTTTCTTTCTCTTTCTCTCTCTCTCTCTTTCTTTCTCTTTCTTTCTCTTTCTCTCTCTCTTTCTTTCTCTTTCTTTCTCTTTCTTTCTCTCTCTCTCTTTTTCTTTTTCTCTCTATCTTTTTTCCTCTCTCACCTTCTCTTTTTCTCTCTTTTTCTCTCATTCTCGCTTTTCTCTCGAATTCAATGTACGAAAAGAGAATGACGAACGTTCGATCGAATTAGAAAATGAAACGAAAGAAATTAGAAAAATCATTATTAGAGATTTTATGTTCGAGAAAGTAGGATCGATCGTTCGATCGAAATTACGCAAAAATTAGAAAAGTTGTTATTACGAATTTTAAGAACAAGAACGATCGTTCGATCAAAATTAGAAAAAAATTATTAAAATTATTTGAAGTATTATGGATTTCAAAATCGGAAGAAAATAATCAATCATTCGATTGAGTAAATTACACAAATATTGGAAATATCATTTTTACGAATTTAATGATCCGAATTTATGAGTTTATGAAAGAAGAATCGAAAATCGAGATTAGAATAAAAATAGGATATCTTGAATTAAAAAAAGGATATCTTAATTTTCAGTACCTTTTTTGTTATTTTTATGAATTAAAAATTAAATAAGATCGAAATTTTCTGAAATTAGGTTAACAATTTATTTATTGTCGTGAATTAACAATATTTTTTATCCATCACATTGTTAATTCAATTTTATCAAAGTAAAATAGATTA
Organism: Vespula pensylvanica; assembly: GCF_014466175.1. Classification (NCBI taxonomy): domain Eukaryota; kingdom Metazoa; phylum Arthropoda; class Insecta; order Hymenoptera; family Vespidae; genus Vespula; species Vespula pensylvanica. Next base: position 4,215,362 of record NC_057697.1, read on the forward strand.
CAAGACTGATTAATATACGTTAAAATTGAATAAGCTATAAATTATAATAAATAAACCGAAGTATTTTATGGAACTGAATTAATAATTATATTGTTAAAATATAAGTAAAAATTTTATTGACTAATCAAATAGTTAATTAAGTATTATTAAATATGTAAAAATTGAAATAATTATATTATGAAAAATCAAACAATATTAATATCGTTCGTAACAAGAAGTATATGTAACTACTATAATAGCTATAAAGACTACTAGGAAATACTATAAAAGCTAAGTAGCAGTTATGCGAAAACAAATAACTATTAAGAATAAACGTACTAAGGAAATAATTAATCAACGACGTTTTTGTTAAGAAGAATTTTGAAATATTTCCTTACCGTTAAAACTTCACATTTTCAATTCCAAAAAATTAAATATATAAATAAGCAACAAATATATAATACAATAATAATTATTATACTACAGTAGAGAATAGTAATTTTGGTAACATATGGTATGAAATGAAGTGGAACGTAACAGCTGTATTCTTCCAAATTGCAATGGCCATGGTGTAAATCAAATGAAAAAATTTGGGAAAAACACATACATAAACGCACGTAAACGCACAAAACACACACAAAATACACATAAAATACACACACATACATATACATTGCCCCTCTCTTTTTCTCTTTTCGTAACTACGTAGTTACAGCGTTGTTATTTATCATGGAAATTTATGGATACATTTATTATGGAAATTGATATCGTGGTTAAATGGCGAACGAGCAGTGGAAACGTGGATCGGCATAGTCTAGCGTCGATACTACGTCGTGGAATAAAATCAATTTTCACCAACGCCGAAATCCGATACGGCTTTACCCCATTGACCTAGCTTAGCCAACCGGTACGATAAAATAGAGAAATGACTGGATGCCGAACTACCAGGCGGGAGAATTCAAATTCCTACAAATCAAAAAGTTAACACTACCGGTAACACTATCCTTGTTTTATGATATGCCTAAGATCGATGTCTTTCAAATAAAACAAAATCCAAAATAAACAAAGATGCATACATACATAAACAAAATAGACGCCATATAGTCGCAAAATAGCAAACTATTTCTGAAAATAGAGGAATTCGTAATAGAGGACCGATAGTAATAGCAATAAAAAACCACCAAAAATAGATGACGAAAGAATTGAAACGTACAAACGGACAAATGCAGAAAATGCAAATAACGGTGGGAAACAATAGACCACATAATTGGAGGATATGAATTAATGACAGGCATTGAATACACACAAATAGATATAATACTGCTACTAAAATATTAAACAAAGCAATAGTCGACAATCATAGTCGATAATCATAGGAACAGAAGACTACAAATTATATTTGAACGCATATACACAGACAGAACAGTGAAATATGATTGACGGGATCGTACATCTGGATGCAAACGAAACGAAATAACATATTATTGACATTATTGACATTTCAATACCCATAACGACAATAACATGTGACTCAAATACTATGAAAAAAATAGAGAAGTATACTGCACTGACGTGTGCAAAGAATGTAGAAACAATAGAGAGTGCATATAATACCACTGATAATATCTCTAACAGGGATCAGCTCCAACAGTTTTAAATAATATCTCGAAACGTTAAATATACATTCACCTGCACGTAAGTGTAAGTTCAGAGGCCAGTTATATTAAAAATATAGCACTATATATTCAAAACAATATTTTTGAATATAGAAAAGAAAGATTAAATTTCTCAGAGATTCGTTCAATCTGCTTAATATCCCAAGAAATAATAGAAAAAAAGTAATAGTAATATACTACTGGATTATTTGCGGGTAAAAAAATTATAGTATTGTTTTTTTTTTTTTTAGATATATTAAAATGTTAAAATTGTGTTGTATAGAGACAAAAGTTCTTAGACGAGTTTAAAAATCGAATAATCTTTTTGAAAATTGTTTAGGCTAATTTTGTTCATATTGTGAAACTATAAGCCTAACTTATAAAGTTGAAAACCTAATTATATTATCCTTTGTAAATCTAAAAGTTTAATTATAAGCCTAATCGAAAAAGAGTAATCGATTTTTAAAATCATTTAGGAACTTTTAATATTCCTAGACCAACCTGTATAATATTTTCTATTTTATCTGTATAATAGTAGTGAAATACTCTTTAGCGTAGTGTTGTTTCGTATTTCTTACTAATAATATTATTAATATAATTTAGTAAATTTTCTAGCATTAGTAAAATATTAGTATTATACCGTATCTTTCAGTATTAATGAAATATATATTAATATTCTTCAGTGATATTTTACAATATTTGTAATATTAGTAAAATTCTAGTGTTACATTTATTACTGTTGTATAGTATTTTTTAATATTAATAAAACTAGTGTCGTTTATTAGAATTGTACAATACTTATTTATTATCTATTATCTATTATCATCTATATACTTTTTATTTATTATTACTAGTATTATTCATTTAGATATCTTTTACATTATATTAACATAAAATCCTTAGGAAATTTTTAACTTTTGAAGAACCATCGATCTACTTGATTGAACTACTCGTTAATTTAATACTGTATGTATTTCTTAATACCAACGAAAGAAATACTATTTATAATATATTTTTATTGAAAATAATTACTTATATTGTTCAAATGGCTACTTTCAACATTGCATTAGAAAAACGAACTCTTAACTTTGAGAGAACCATTTCTCGAACTACTCGTTAAATGTAATACTGTATGTAGTATTTTTTAATATTTAATATTATTTATTAATATTTCCTCTTTTCGTTCTTTCTACTTTACACCGAAAATAACATTATTATAGTGTTATTTATTGAAATATGCATATACAATATTTATTGTGTGTACATATACAATACTATATAGTATATATAACATATATCTATACAATACTATAAAAATATTGTATGTGTATATGTATATATGTATGTACATACTGTAAGTATATACTACATGAATAAGAATTTATACGAAATCTCTTACATTTTGAAAATCATCGATCTACAGTTATCCACTTGATAACTTGATAATTTGATAACTCAACCACTTGATACAGTAAACACTTTCAAATATCATGAGATTTATATTGAAATTTAAAAAAAAAAAATCTATCGTTTTACTTGACAAACCGTTCATAGTAAATGCGTAAACTTACGTTTAGGCTGGCATCGTGTCAGACGTGGACCCGCGTAATTAGCGGTGACTCAACGATAATGAAGCTTCCATTATGGGTCTGGTCCTCGGTTAATTAGGTCTCTCGTTGATTTATTACGATCACGAGATAGCCGCGCTCACGCGTTACTGGTTCGTGTGAATGGTACGCTTTACTATTACGAGACAGACAGAGACGGAAAATAGGCTTCCGTAAGCTAGTAGATACCAAAATTCTAGTTTGAATATTCTGCTCGAGATAAATCAAGTTCGGTAAGATCAATCTTTCAGAAATTATTTCGTTAACCTATCAAATCTTTTTCTTTTCTTTTCTTTTTTTTTTTTCTTTATTCATTTTCCGTAATTAGATTATTTGTCTATTCCTGCATCTTATTTATATGCTAAGATAATTAATTCAAGCAATATGTAGGATAAAAAATGGTGAATTTTTTAAATAGCCCCTTAAAATATTAATTTAATCTACTGATTGGGTCAAAAGTTTTCCCCGATGGGCCAGAAGTTCTTAAGCGATTTTGTAAATCGATTAATCTTTTTTGAGACTTTTTTCAGGCTGTAAATATTACATTTCTAGAAAGTTCTCTTCGATCTAAAAGAAAAAAAAAAGAAAATTAAATTGATCTAAAAAATCTCGTAAAGGAATAATTGAATTTTATAAATTATCTAAGAACTTTTGACCCAATCTATAATTAAATTGGGACATGTTGATATTTGAAATATCTTTTATTTTTAATAAACAAAAACGAATATTATTTGTAGCATTTTTAATGCTACTATAATATTAATATTATTTATTAGTATTGTATAATATTTCTTAATATTAATAAACTACTGAAATATACTCTATATGTACGTAGTGTAATACCAAATTTATTTATTTATCATATTGATAGTTAGCTTAAAATTTGCTTATTTACTGAAACATTGTACAACAAATTCATTAATTAATTAAAAGGTTGATTATTTAATTGATCAAATTATATAAAATATAATTACTTCAAACTATAGTTTATTAAAAATTTAATGTTTTTCAAATTTAAAAGCAACTCAAACGTGAGCTAAACGATTAGAATTTCTGAATTATTTATTTTGTCTTTCACGAAATCTTTAAATCTATAAATAAGAAAATACTTGGCATTATTACGAAAAGTTCAGGTAAAAAATTAGATATTATTATGCGTTTGAGAAAATAAAAAAAAAAATAAAGAAGGAAAGAAGATATTCAATGAGCTTCTAATGATAGTCGAGCCTTTTGAAGCAAAGAAAGAAATCCTAAGTGTAAACCAAACTTTTCTTTATACTGACTTTCGGAAGTACGTAAAAGAACGAATCCCCAGCTCTTTAAAGAAGTTTCCGAGCAGAACAGCAAATCTCCTTTGAATCTGCGTCAATGTACTTATATATCCACTTTCATCTGTAATTTTTTTTTTCCTTTTTTTTTGTCACTATGATGATACACTCCAATACCATAAAAGCTTTCAACTATTGATACATTTGATAACTTCGTGAAAGTTAAAAATAAAAAAAAATAAAAAGAAAGAAAAAATTCCGAACTAATGATGAATTAATTATAAGGAAAGAAATTTTTCTTTTGATAAAAAAAAAAAATATCAACCAACAATTTTTGTTAATAAATATTATAACGTGTCATAGGTATTTTCGATTTTGTGTTTGTGTACTATCAACGATATTATATTTTCTTATATTTTTTATGTACTTGTAATTTGATGAAAATACCAAATTATTATTACGATTATTATTATTTTTGTTCGATATATTATTTATGCTTAGTAATTTTACATTAATATATCATATTTTTAACATATTATATTCATTCCATGTAATTATATTTAATTATTATATCAATTAATATACAATCTTCTTACAAATACGTAAAAATTATTTTTCTTATTTTTAAGGAAACAAATTTAATTTATATTTAAATTAAATTAAATGATAATATTTAATTTAAATTTATAATAATTTATATTGAAGTAAACAATTTATATTTAATTTAAATTAAATTAAATCTTATCTTATCTCTAAAAAACGAATTTTTATTTGAATAAATTTTGTTTAAAACCTAATGTTATAGTGTAAACGAAAATAGATGTAAACATAGAAAAGTAAATAAATAAAAAATGACTTTAAACGAATATATTAAAAATTGTTGATATCTCTTGAATCAACTATTAAAGATTACAAAGAATAAATAAAAATTCGACGATTATCTAGAACGTTCATTCTCTGAAATAATCATTAAGGCTAATCGATCTTCCTTTTCTCAGCAAGATGGATAGAAACGATACTATAATACCCAGTATGGATGCAATGACTTTTCTCCTATGCTTTAAATCTCTCTCTCTCTCTCTCTCTCTCTCTCTCTCTCTCTCTCTCTCTCTCTCTTATTTTTCTCTCTCTTTAGTTCGCGATTCATAGAGCCTGACTACAACTACGTGTGGTAGAGACGCGATTAGCCTCCCGTCGGCTCTTGTTATGCCCTCTCGACCTATACCATCGTACTTGTTGCTCGATGATTAAGGACCTTCGAAATTCACTACTACTAAATCGATTATGCGTAAATTATTATTTCCTAATTACAACGATTTTTCCAAAATTTAAAACCTATATCCGATAATTCTTTGTAAATATAATACAAAATATTTCGTTCATTTTTATTAGATAAAGAATAATGTATATATATATATATATTTAATTAAATATATAATACGTATAATTAATAAAAAAAAATGCGTTTAATAAAATAGATTTGCACAATTAACTACGAAGTCTATGTACATTTCTTTTTTTTTTTAAATACTAATGACCCAGTCAAGTATTATTGGTATATATCAAATATTATTAGTATTATTAGTAGATCAAGTTATAGAAGTCTACATGAATATTTATAATATTTTTTTTTTTTACGTATTTATACAATAGTGATTATTTGCAATGAAAATTATTTTTCAAATAAAAGATTGCTACTATATATATAGTGCTACCTATTTACAAGATAATCGATTAAGTATTAAAGAATATTGTTCTTTATCAGTACGACGATTTAAAAAGCAAATCGTCAGAACTATATAATATTTTGATAGCTGATTCCATCGAACAAATTTGTTCATCTTCAACTCATAAAAGAATATAATTTGTAAATAATATATTTGTCTCGTATGGAATATAAATTACAGTACAGTAGAAATTTATTAGTCAGTCGTTAAGATATCAATTATTTCGTAAAATAGCAATTTTTTATTACACATGATTTTCATTAGAAATGATTATTATTATATAAATATGTAAAGAGAAAAAGAATTATAAGTATCAGTTAAAATATATATATATATATATATATATATATATATATATATATATATATATAAATCGAAAATGTCACGAGTAAAGAAGAAAAATATGTAACTTCAATGTTTGTTTCAAGGGTTTTCAAGGGTTGCGATTGTTTTGCATATATATATATTCCTTATGTAGAGAACAGTATATGTATATATATATATATATATATATATATATATATATATATGAAAATGTTAATTTTAACGATAAGGAAATATTTTTCTTTCTTTGTTATTTTTCTGATGTATTTCAGATCACGACAGAGACAATGTTTTCTCATTTTTTTCTTCTTTTTTTTTATAAGATAATATAATCACTTTCTATAAATCTTTATTACCTAATTTATTTAATTTATTTATTTTTCATTTTATGTAAGATGTTATATCATAATATCGTTAATTTTCAATTTTCAATTATTTATGTATTTATTTTTGATCTTTTATTTAATTATTTTTTATTTTTTTATTATTCTTTATTTTATTTAATTATTTATTTTTAATTAATTATTAGATAAAAATATTCTTTCATATAAAAGTTATCATCGAATCATTAACTTTATCAGCATAAGATCGGTGCAAACATTTTCTCTATGCTTATTGACAATCGTATAAAACATTAACGTATTAACATATTTTTATGAAATACGTAGGATATAGTAAAGAGGAGAAAGAATAAAAGAAAAAAATGAAATAAAAGAAACATTAAGAAGAAAAAGAAGAAGAAGAAAAAAATATATTCAAAACATTGGTGTATTAACAGAGAAATAACCGACTAAACGGGTTTCAAAGAACAAGTATGAGTTTCGATCTTCGGAACATGCTGGTTTATATCTACAACATTTTCCCGGAAGGGTCGGTAATTCGATAAGAAAAACGACCAAGTTTCCCGATAATTTCCCAGTTCGTTCGAACGTAGAAATCCTTTAAACGATCACGCGATATTACTGATCTACGTACGATTGTAAACATATATATATATATATATATATATATATATATATATATATATATATATAGGATGTCTCATTTCAAACGATATATCCAAATATCTCTTCTTTAAAACGAAACAAAGGTTTGGAATAAAAGTTATTAGATTTTCCAAGGAATAAATGTATTATATATTTAATTAAATAATATAAAAATACATATATCTTAAATATTTCATAGAAGACGTTGATTATCAAGATACAAAACTCGTAATCATTATTTTTAATCGTAATCAATATTTTAAGCCTAACAAAAGTTGTAAAAAATATTAATACGAATCGAACGAGTTACATCATACCCTTTCATTCATAATTCATCGAGTTATAATATCTAGATAGTTTAACAAACTGCTTAGTTGCAATAATATTTTTATATTATATAAAAATAATATTTTTGAACACTTGAAGTAATTATTTGAAGAGCGGTGGTCATGAACAGTTATAAATAACATCATTGCGATAACACACATTGTAACTCGATGAAATATCGATGAAAAGGTACCTTCCGGGTATTCGTATTGATATTCTCTATAACTTTTGTTCGACTTAAAATATCGATTTCCATGAAAAAAAAAAGAAATCGTCACGATTTCCATATCTTGACAACAAAAACGTCCTCCATGAAATATCTGCAATACGTGTTACATTTTTCCCCTCAAAACTTAGATGGTTTTATTTGAAACATTTGTTTACGAAACCAATGGGATCGAATATATTTGGCCATATCGTTTAAAGTGAGTCACCCTATATGATGTGTATATATATATATATACCAATAACATTTGCAAAAGTTCGCGTGCACGCGTCCTGCGTGTTAGACAATATTACCATGGATGCTCTGGTGTTGCTCTGGTCTCTTGCTGATACGAGCAACTAGTTCCTCGCTACGTTAACTCGCCTACTCTTGATGATGATATAGTTGTAGCGTGCACTTGCTCTTAAACTGCTGCGTCGAAATACACGATGTAATATTTCGATGTTTCGAGTTCCATAACTCGTTACGCGTAGAAATAGAAAAAGAGAGAGAGAGAGAGAGGGAAAAAGGGAAAGAGAGAAACAGAGACAATCATAGATCACGTGTTAAATATAATTGAATCGACCTTCTATACGAGGAGAGTAATAAACCATAGTACTTGGCTAATATTTTCGGCTGATTTTACAAAAATTCCAAAAAAATTCATTAAGAGCTTCTATTTAAATTTAAAAGAGTGAGAAAGCAATATCAGTATTAGTTGGATGTTGCACACGATTTTATATATTTGATAAAAAATAAAAATTAAAAGTACTAGGAAAAAAATATAAATTTAATCAATTCAAAATGTTGAACGTTATATATCATGAATAATAGAATTTTTTAACTAAAATATGAAATCTTAGGAATTATGTGTTAAATTCGATCAATAACGATCTTTGATTTACACTGATAATAAAAATAAATTGTAATACTTAGAGTATTTAACTGTCTACTTAATAATTCTATAAATGTAAAAATAGAAAAAAGAACAGAACACCGAACGTTTTACTGAAAATAAATATACTTTTATGTAAAAGAAAAGAAGAAAAATTTTGTTTATATATAAAAAAAAAAGAAAGAAACAGATTAACACAAATAAATACTTAAAGTAATTATCTTTACAGTTTCTCAGATTTAAACCAACAAAAAAGATGAAAAAAGAAATAAAGAAGGAAACAAAAATTGTTAAATAGAAGTTGACGGAAAACTCATTAGAAAAAGAAAAAAAAAGAAACTATTCAATGATAAGTAAACGATAATGTTTTTTTATGAAGAAAGTAAAAAAAGAAAGAAAAAACATGTACAAAAAGGTGATATTAGCGTCTGAAACGTGACGTCCTTGATTTTAACAAATTCGAAAGGAAAAACATAGAGAGTAAACAAAATTGCAAACCTGACGCAAAATGTTTGCCCTGGAAATAAACATCGGAGCACGTAAATGGAGGTAATCGTCGCGACAAAGGTAAACGGCATTGCAATTAACGTGCACGCGCCGGACAAAATGAAGCTTTACATTTATAGTTTATCCGAGCACGAGAATATTCTCGCTTAATGCTCTGGCATTTAAATCAATTATAGAGATACGTGCCGGTATTCACACAATACTTCCTAAATAATGTTGAGTATAGTTATATAGTTGAGAAAAAAATATTATCATCGCGATCATCGATTTGTCACAAATTGATAATAGATCGAAATCGATCAATTTTCCGAGAAGAATTATATTTTTTCGTAAAAAATTATTTGATAAAAACGAAAGAAAATTAATATTATCTAATAAAATTTTGTTTAAAAAGAAATTCACAAATTTCTACGTAAATGAAATTTTACATAAAATATTATTTAACATAAAAGAAATTATTTCTTTGATAAAAATTAATCATTTCAAAGAAGTGTTCCGATTTATATCAACTAAAAATGAAAGAAAGAAAAAAGAAAAAGAAAAGCGAATTTTATCTTTATTTCGATATCAAAATTATACGACATAATTTATTTTCAAAAAATTATTTAAACGAATCAAAATATATTTTGAACGATTTGAAAATAATCGATAACAACGATCAGTACCATTGAAAACAGCAAGAGTAGAAAAATAAAAATTTATCAAATCGTACAAGATAATTCGTAGAAAAATAATAGAGAAAAAATAATTCGAACGATTAGAGATCATTAATTAATCAATATCGCTAAGAAAGGAAAGAAAATATAAAATAGAAAGAATTAAAAAAAAAAAAAAAAGAAAAGAAAAAATAAAAGGAAAACAAATCTAACTCACCGGAAGACAATTTCGATTTTTGAAGTAGCCAACTCTGTAGTGCCAACCTCTCCCGATGTCTGCAGAAGAATTCTGGTCTGATACCGTGCCTCTTCAAAAAGTCATCGCACTTTTGCAAAACGGCTAATGCCTTGGCCGCTTCGAATTCATCGATATTGTCAAAAAGATCTTCGGTAGTATTATTGCTGATTGAGTTAAACGAGGAACGTTCCTCGTAAGTTTCATCTGGTAAGAGCATGCCCATACCAGGTTCAAAATTGGCGGGCCAATCGCGACTTCCGGCTCGCGGCAAGCCTCCAAAGCACATATTAGTAATTCTCGCAGAATTGGCGAGCACGTTTACGTCCCTTTCACCTTTTCGTTCCTTCTCGACGAGATTATCGGAACGCGCTCGTATACCCATTCGCTTTCTTCTAATACTTTGCTATCGCGGAAGATAAGTCCGCCATTTTGAATGAAAACGAAATTCGATCAATGGCGCGAACAAAGATGTCGGACGACCATACGAAATTTCACGAGACGAGACAACGAATTTACGAGAATGACTAATGAATATAAGAAAACAAAAACAAAAAAAAATCAAAAAAAAAAAGAAAAAAGAAGAAGAAAAAGAACGAAATAAAAAGAAATAAAAAATTGTTCGCTATGCCTGATATCTAATCATTCAGATCTATTTCAGATTTGATCAACGCTTATTACGATGACTTTGGTCTGCTAATTTTTTTTTCCTTTTTTTTTCTTTGGTTTCTTTTGTTCAACTCTTTTGTTCTTTTCTTATTCTTTTTTCGTTTTTTCTTCTTTTCTTTCTTTTTTTTTCTTTTTCTACTTTTTCTCTAGGTGAACCGTTAATTGAACCAAGTCTTCGAGTTCTCCATCATCTTCTTTCTCTTTCTTCTCCTTCGTCTTTCCTTCTTCTTCTTCCTTTCCATCCAGCAAATTCGAAGATAGAGACTCTCCTCTTCGGTTTCCTCTGCTGAAACGATAGCGGAAAGCTTCTCCTTGAATTTCAAAAGCGTCCTACGCGGCTACGTGCCAAGAATTCCAAACTCCTACTATTTTCTTTCTTTCTTTCCTTATTTCTTTCTTTTTCTGCACCGCGGAATCGTAAATCGATCTAGTTTCCTCGGACTCTAATACCGATCCTCTCGATCCGCATCTTCTTCGATAGATCCAAGAAAAGAGAGACGCTCTTTCTTGCTAACAGGATTCGATAACCAGAGACCTTTTTCTTTTCCTTTTTACTATTTTTTTTGCCTTTTTTTCTCTTTTCCTCTTTTCTTTCTTCTTCTTCTTCTTCTTCTTCTTCTTCCTCTTCTTCTTTTTTCTTGCTCTCTTTTGCTTTATTATCCCGTTTCTTCTTAAATTCCAACCACGAGGTATATTTCCAAAGTCCAACCGATTTTCATCTTCCTTTCTGAATTTCTGAATATCGTCTACGTCCGATCATTTTTCACCTTGTTGAAATGTATTTCCTCCAATTTCTGTAAATCAAAATTTGGGTATATTTGAATTTGTGTTTTAAAACAAAAATGAAAACAAGATCGAGAGTCGACACGATTTAACAACAACAATCGATATTGTTGATTTAGTATTATCAATACTACTCAATTTTCAAACCATTTACGTAATGTATTCCCTTGAATTTCTCTTCAATTTCTGCAAATCGAAATTCTGATATATTTGAATAAACGTTTTAAAAGGATCGTGAAGACGATTGATAGTGGATGCGAATTGACAACAACGATCGATATTAAAGTAAATATTGCTTTATTTATTATTCTCAATTAAAGATCATCAACCTGGTACTATCTATATTTTCTACGATTAAATTTGGATTACGTAATGTAACGTTCTCTTATCACATTTTATTTAAATTTTATTCCTGGCTTACTTCCTATACTCATAGTATATGTATATGAATATTAACTGATATAAATTCGAATGAACAATTCGCTACTATTTTTTCTTTTTTAACTTGTTAATTGGAAAATGTTTAAATCGATTACACGACCATTTCTCTTCTCGTAAAAAAGAAAGAAAGAAAGAAAAAAAAGAAAGGAAAAAACTCATACAAATACATCAACTAATCACCAAATGCTCTCGTTTTCGTTAGGTAGAAAGTTAAAATGCCGGTCAGTTTTGTACGGTTTATAGCGTTCGGGATTATCGAGGATTATGGGATTTTGTAGGACTATTTAACGACATGACCATTTCCATTTTCGAGTGCGGGTTCCAACAATGACACAATAACCAGCCGCCACAATCACCATTACTAGCAATACCATCGTTACTACTCTACATTTTCACTTGACAATGGGAATACGAAACGGTAGATCGGCGGAAACGATTTATCGACTGACAAATCGCGAAATTACGCTCACCCTACCATAACCAACACCAACACCACCACCACCACCACCACCACTACCACCACCATCACACCACCATCGTCCGTGGGATGGGAGATTATCTTGGGAAAATTATTAGACGGACCCTTTCATCGCACCCTACTCCTGTTTATCACGTTTATCTAATTATCATATTTCTGACGTTAACCGTCATCACATTAGTCACGGAGGATATGTCTTTGTTATTCATTCTTTTTTTCGTTAAAAAATAATCGTTCGTAATTGTTGCAACAACAGTCTTACAATCTTATTAGAGTTTGTTTGCATTAAATTTCATTAAATATGATACCAATGTTGTTCACAACATTATTGGTATTATAGATAATATTAAAAAAAAAAAAAAACTTGTATTATAAATAGTATTATAAAGACTAGTTTATTAGTATTGTAGAATTCAGTTAAATGTTTATTTTTTTATACTAGTATTGTTACAATAGTGTTGTTTTATTTGAATATAAAATATTACAAATATCTTATATTGATTAATAATCGATCCAAGACTATAATATTGTAGTATGTTTTTATCTTTTCTAGTATACTACTATAGTTTATTTAGATGTTCTTGTTTTATTTGGATATAAAATGTTATAAATATGAATTACTAATCCAGTACTAGTATAGTATAATACAATCCAGTACTATACTTGTATTATATTGTAATATGCTTTTTTTCTACTATGCTACTCTTGTTTATTTAGACATTCTTATTTTATTTGAATATAAAATATTAGTTAATAGCCAATCTAGTACTATACTATTACGTCTATTTTTACTATAATATTATCGTTTATATAGACGTTATTGTTTTATTTGGATATAAAATAATATAAATGTCTATCATTAATTAATAATGAATCCGATACTATACTATTGTAATAATATCAATATTTCTTATGTAAAATATTACCATCATACTTTTATATAAAATATTTTTACTATTATATTATATTTATATGTAAGATATTATAATATTCCTATTATTGTAATATTCTTTTTTTATTTACATGTTGTTGCTTCATTTCTATATAAAATATTAAAATTTACGCCATTAATTATTAACTAATCTAATACATTGTTAAAACTATAAAACGTTTTATATATCTAATCTACAATGTATATTAAATACCTGCAATTATTATGAATATATTTATCAAAAATATAATATTACCATTATTCAATAAATAAATATATAAATTAATAAATAAATTGTCTATAATTTATTCACTTTTTTAATTAACCCTTCTCTCTTTCTTTCTTTCTCTCTCCATTTTTTCTCAATCTTTCTCTGTATTTCTCTCTTTGGAATATTATTTCTATATTTTTTCTCTCTTTCTTCCTATTGTTTTATCACGGTATTTATCTCACTCTTTTTCTCTGAATCTTCATTTACCCTCAAACGAAGTAGGCAAACTGACTTCCACGTTGTTAAGCAGAATCACGAGGAAAGTAATTTAAGGTCGCATGATGGTCGTACAAGTCGCACTTTCATGCTCTAGCAGGCTTCCTCGGACACCAGTATTTCTCTCTCTCTCTCTCTTTCTCTTTGTCTGTCTCTATCTCTATCTCTTCCTTTCTTCTCTCTCTCTCTCTCTCTCTCTCTCTCTCTTTCTCTCTCTCTCTTTATCTTTCTTCCTTGATACCAAAGAATCACGATCAAGAAAGTTGATTCGCTCGATCGCACGAGATTTTTCAATTTACACAGGCGTGGAAAGAACGACGCCCGTCCACGTCAACTGATCGATCGATCGATCGATCGATAGATCGATTCTACTTGAATTTCCGGGTTGTTGAAATAGATAGATAGATAGAGAGTAAGAGAGAGAGAGAGAGAGAGAGAGAGAGAGAGAGAGAGAGAGAGAGAGAGATCGAAGGAACTGAATCGATACCATTATCGATAAAGTAGATCTTGTCTTGGGAAATACATTCCCGTGAAAATTATTATTCTCAACGTGCGACAACAGTCTATTTCTTTCTCTCCTCACTCCGACTCGCTCGGGGGCAGTAGCCGATCGAGAACACCGAGAATGATCTATCGATCGCATCGGAATCAACGTTTTTCTCTCTTACCACATTGACGAGCGGTCTTTAAATGTTACGTTAGATCTTTAAGTGTATCGTGGATTATAGAAATATTTGATCAACGAATAAGTAATTTCGAAATTTTTCAACATTTTATATCAAAATAAAAGAACATTGGTATACGTTATATACGAACAAATAAATAATATATACAATATTAATATTAATATTAGTATATTGCAATAGTAATATACTGAATATAAATAACAATGGTATAGTAATGTATTAAATAAATAATAGCAATATAACAATATTATAGTGTTATTGAGTTGATCGATAAGCTATGTTCGAATTTTTAATAAAACAATACTAGTGTTGTTTATGTTTAGACATAATAAAAATTCAAAATATGCTATAATAAATATTAGAAAAAATTCAATACAACACAATAATATGTCAAAATAACAATAAAAATTTCGACATTATCTACTTATTGGACATGAAAATATTTCTTTTTTTTTTTTATTGACAGAAAGAGAAAAATTACTATTAATTTGAACAACTTAGTTCTTAACAATAGAAATTATTACTATGACGATTTGAATAAATTCATTTAACAAAATTTATACAACATGTTCAATTGTAATTATAATATTAGCTATTTTGCACAATAATCGTCACTAATGATTTTTCATTTAATTTATTATTTAAAAATTATAATTATTAAAATAACATACGAATTTATATATTACTATCCATATAATAATAATTTAAAATTGAAAACGTATACATTAAATAACTTATTATTAATAGCACTTTAATAAAAATATAATTAACACTTAATAAAATTTAATTTATATTTTTATCAATTTAGATTGATACACTAATTATTTTGTACAATAATTATCATTAATATCTAATTATTGCAACTTTAGAAGATATATATATATATATATATAAAACGATATTTTGTAAAATTGATAATTTAAACATTACAATTAAACTAAAAATCTCATTTATATTTCACCATTTATATAGTAATAATATATAATTGAAAATGTATAAATCAAATGACATATTATCAATAGTGCCTTAATAAAATAGAATTAATACAACATATCCAATTTGAATTAATATGCCAATTATTTTCCACAATAATCATTCTTCATATCTAATCGAACGTTATTGCAACTTCGATATAAAAAAATGTGTATGTATAAAATACATAATTCCAAAAGAAAAAATGTAATAATTAAAATAGATATAGAGATATAGTAGATAATTGAATTCACGTATTTGATCATTCAGATATAAACATAATACCTATAGATTGTATTGAAAATGTATGGATTAAGTGACTTATGCAACATACAATAAGTTCTTCCTGGGAAGTACTTACTTACAAGAGATGAACAGAATGGAAGAAGTTCATGTGCATAAATAAGC
The DNA here is from genome assembly GCF_014466175.1 of Vespula pensylvanica. NCBI lineage: Eukaryota > Metazoa > Arthropoda > Insecta > Hymenoptera > Vespidae > Vespula > Vespula pensylvanica. The sequence continues at coordinate 4,231,588 of NC_057697.1, forward strand.
CATAACGATCTACGCGTCATATGATGGATAAGCAATCAAAGGACCGAGGTACCGTTCGAAATTGGTCCCACTGATCGACGATAGGACGATTTCGAATGCGAGTTACCATCGAGAGAAGGGAATAATCGAGGAATATCGAGCTATGTGAGCGTATGTATGCATATGTGCGAGTATATGTATGTGTATGTATATGTATATATCCGTACAATGTATGTGTATGGTAAATCGTACACCTTCATCCTCCTGATCTATTCATCTCTCGATTATGCCACTCTATTGCGCGCGCGAACGCCTCACTTTTATCGATTCGCACGATTCCGTGAGTGGTATGCTAACGCGAGGATGAATTTTAACGCATTAACTGTTTTCAATCGACATGAATTTATACGATTCCTTTCGATCGAAAGAATCAATCGTATATTAATCGTATTTATTTTCGGATAGCATTTTATTATACTATCGATTCATGATATGAACTTGAAAATGAATCTACAAGAAAAAATAATCCGATCGAATTCATAGTTCTAAATTAATTAATGAATAATTTCTAATCGTCGTTGTACTCTTGATCAATTTCCTTTCTTATTTTGTTCTTAATTCTTCGATTGCTCATAATGCATGCAAAATGTTTTTAACGTTTCATTTAGCGTATGTTTTAATTCTTTTTTGCATTTTGAAAAAGATTTTATGCATCGAGTTCAAAGATCGTATTATATTATTCTTGTTATAGATCGTTTGTTTCAAATGTTTCTTTTCTTTCCTTTTTCCTTTTTATATTAAAATAATGTTAATTCCAATGCATTAATTATCGGTCAATCGAAGATTAGTATAGCATCGTAACTTGTATTATTTGTTTAATATACATAATATACTACAAATTTTATTAATGTTACACTATTCTTGTTATAGATACTGGTTTATTTAGAAAGATGTTTATAAAAAATAAAAAAATAAGAAACTTTTTGAAGAATTTTGATGTTTTGCTTATCCTGACCAATTGCCGAGTTCAACATAACGTTATACAAAATATTAAATATTTTTTTTCTATGTTTCTTATTAGTCAATGCAAGATTAGCATAGCATTATAAAAAATATTGCATAAACACACATAAGTTTCGACGTTACTTCGACGACTATGGATAATTAAACAATATAATATTGTTTTAAGCTAGCGTAATATTGTTACTTATAATGTTTATTTAAATACACAGTACATTATACACAGTATATTAGAAATTCCATATTACTTATTGTATCAATTTTATATTATTCTTATTATACTAGTGTTATTTATTTAATTATTGTTGATTTATATATCTATATATCTGTATTTGGATACAAAATAGTACTAATTCCGGAACAATATTATATTATTGTAATACCAATATTCCTTATTTAAAAAAAAAACATATATATGTAAACATGTATGTAATAAATAAAAATATTTATTTATTTTTATTTACATAAAAAATATATACTTGTAAATATATATATATATATATATGTATGTAAATATGTTTGTTTTATTCGAATATAAAATACTACAAATTTCGTAATTATTTACTGTTCAATCCAATACTATACTATTCCTCTAATATTAGTATCATTTATATAAACATAAAATACTGAAAATACCGACATTAATTACTGACCAATTCAATATCAATAAGTTTCTAATCACTATAATCATCGAATTTTTTTTTTCTTTTTTTTTCGTATCTAAAATCGTCTTTTATATAAATGATACGTAACTACAGTAATTAACATTAATCCTTACATTTATAATAATTAACACTCAATCCTTACATTTTATTATTATCTTTTATCTAAAACTAACCATGTTATAATAAATCCATTTATCTTTCTCTCTCTCTCTCTCTCTCTCTCTCTCTCTCTCTCTCTCTCTCTCTCTTGTTGGAGGAAAATCGGCTAAAGTTTCGAATGCAAGAACGATTATGATAAATTCATTCGTTTTAACATAATCTCAACGGGTTTGTTAAAATGATCATACGTATGTAGTACGATAAAATTGTATAAAATATATTTTCCACGATTGTCTTTTTCTTTTCTTTTCTTTTCTTTCTATTTTTTGTGTTTCTCTCTCTCTCCTTTTTCTGTCTTTTTCTCGTTGAAAGAGAATCGACTAATTTTCGAATGAAAGAACGATTATGATAAATTCATTCGTTTTAACATAATCTCAACGCTTTCGTTAAAACGATCGTACGTACGTAGAGCAATAAAATTGTATGAGATATATTTTCCAAGATTGTCTTTTTCTTTTACTTTCTTTTTTTTCTATTTTTGTGTTATTACTCTCTCTCTCTCTCTCTCTCTCTCTCTCTCTCTCTCTCTCTCTCTCTCTCTCTCTTTCTCTCTCTGTCTTTCTTTCTCGTTCTTTTTCTCTTTTTTTTTGTCCTTCGATATTCCTCTTCTTATATCGAGTATTTACACAAAATGAGACTCTCACTCACGTTGAGATGTATGTTCCAATGGAGTCGCGGGAAAGACCGGATGATAGATGTCTTCCGTATCGATTACCACTAGCGATGGCTTGGCGATTACGTAAGGAGGAACATAACGAGGTTGTGAGTGCAAAAGAGAAACGGCACGTCACGGTGCCGCCCTGCCCTTGCTCGTCGGCCAGCCAGCCGACTTGAAATTTATCGCGCGCTAATGCGCGTTAAATTCGTCCTCTACGTGAACTGTGACTTAATATCGGAGTAAATGCCAAGAGAATGTGTATGCGTGTGTATGTATGTATGTATGTGTATATGTATATCATATTCATATTTTTTATTATTATTTATATCAACGAAAATTTAATTGAAATATGAAAAAAGAAAAAGAAAAGGAAATAATTTTGCAGAATTAAAAAAAAATTTTGTATAACGAAATAGATAATTAAAAAAAAAAGAAAGGAGAAATAAAAGGGAACGCGAATCTGGTTTTCTTTTCTGTCTGATAATTACGTCGGCTTGTACTTATTTGTAGCCGTTTATTGTAATCGTAAAATTTTCATATATATGTGAAATGTGTATACAAGTATATTCAGATACCTATACGAAGGTTGTATTTTTTGTTTTTTATATTTTTTATTTATATAAAAACTTTTATATTTTAAATATATATGTATATATATATATATATATATTTGTATATATATATACATATATATATATATAAAAATTAGAAATTATTTTACTTAATTAAAAAGTATTTCTATCTTTTATGTAAGTATATTAAAATAATGTAAAATTTATTAACGAGTATAAACATACATACGTACATATATACATACACACATATATATATATACACATAGATACATTTATATATATATATATATATATATATATATATATATATTAAATTATACATATACATATAAAATCTACATATAATATAATGCCTTAAGGATGGTATTCTACAGTATACGAGTTAATTTTGTATAAAACGAGTTTGCACGGCTCGTGTGCGTGCGCATGTTATTATAGAAAGAGAGGGAGAAAATAAGAAAGAGAGAGAGATAGAAAGAGCGAGAGTGAAAGAAAGAGAAAGAGAGAAAGAAAAAGAGAGAGAGAGAGAGAGGGATAGAGAAAGAGAGAGAGATAGGCGTGAGAGCGAAGTAAAATATCTCGAGAAGGAAGAAGATAAAAGAACGAAGAGATTTAACGGCATGTATTTAAGAACGTTCGCATTACTCGGCTTTTAGCGAGTGCGCGCGAACGCACGACCGAGTGCGAACGCGTTTAAGAAGATCGCATGTGTTCTTTCCCTCTCACCTTCTCTCTCTCTCTCTCTCTCTCTCTCTCTCTTTCTCTCTCTCACTCTCTCTCTCTCTTTTCCTCTCCCTTTCTCTCGCTTTCGCTTTTTCTCTCTTCGACTGCGTAGGAGAGCGTTAGTCGAGGCTGTGATTAGGGACTCGCTTGAGCCCCTGAGGCCTTATAACCGCCCACTATGAAAAGGGTGAGAAAGAAGGAGAGAGAGAGAGAGAGAGAGAGAGAGAGATAGAGAAAGAAAGAGATATATAGATAAAGTAAGAGAGAAGAATGGACCCAACGGCTTTTAGGCTTCTCAGTTCTCATACGCGAGAACGCGTGGGAACGTATCGACTCGTCTATCATCTTTCATTCTCCCCCTCTCTCCCCCTTATCCACCATTCCCTTCTTCACCTTCTTCACTATCGCTCTTAAGATCCACCCCCCACCCCCGGACAACTAAATTGGGGGTGGTTTCGTTCAACCTTCATACGATTCTTCAACGATCGAGCCTCGATCTTTGCATTTTTTTCTTTTCTTTTTTTTTTTTGCATTTTCTCTTTCCTTTTTTTTCGTTTCTTCTTTTCGTTTCGTTTTATTTTCGTTCATCGTTGTATCTCGCTGGTCGTATTTCCCCTTCTTCGTCGTCAACATCTTCGTTATATTCTTTTATTACGTCAAGGCCAGCCCTCTTTCCATCTCTCTCTCCCTTATCCCAATCTCCATACTCCCCTTATTTTCTCTCTTCGAAACTAATCCATTCCAACGGACTGTTACACGCGCTATAACATAATATCCTCAGGTTTATCCAATTTATTAGACGTACTTACACACTCTTGAAAAAGGATTAACGATCACGTGTTTCTCTTTCCTTTGCCTTTTCCCTTCCCCTTCCTCTTCCCCTCTCCCTTTCCTTTTCCTTCTCTCCCTGTGTCTCCTGTCTCCTCATCTCTTCAAAGACGATTTTATAAGATCGTCCAAAGTAATTCTCCTTTCTATCCGTATATATACCCGTGTTAACCCTGTTTTCTTTTTGTTTTTGTTTCTTCCTTTTTATTTTTTTATTTTATTTGATTTTATTTAAAAAAAACGATCTTCGTCTTTGTCGAGGAAATATCATGTTACCAGAGGGAAGAATATTCTTATGGCGCGAAGAGGAATATTACGAATCCGATCCTCCGAAAGAGGAGACAGGGTGATACATACGTTATGTCGGCCGATCTCTTCATAACCGTAACCGATTTTAAAGGTTCGCTCTATGGTTAATAGGATTAGAAATATAAAATCGCGGAGGAGATTCGTTATGCCATTAGGTATAATCCAGTAAGTATCGTTTCAAAGATATCTCAGTTCGAACTGAACTATAGTGTACCGTGAATATAGTATATATCGAGCAATTATTTCTTATTACTAGTCGGCAACGTATCAAAAGATATTTATTTCTTAGATAGTTATGCATTATCCATACATTTTTTTTTTTATGTATATCCATTTATTTGATGAATATTTATATTCTTTATTTCATAGAGTATTATATTCTTATTTATATGTTATCATTAGTCATATTATGATCGTAATTTAAATGGGGTATGAACTTTTTGTTGTTAATGTGAAATTATATATCTATCTATACGTGTTATAAAATATTTAGTTTTATATAATTAATATTAAGTCCTTCTTTTGATAATTATGATATTGCAAAGATTAATATAATAATTATTTTATTAAACGAAAATACGCTCGATGATACGATTTTAAATAATAAGAATAAGTCGTAACGCTTTGTTTGGATCATCTTGGTGAGTTAAATGTTGATTAATTTGTCGAATATATTGAATATTATTTTGTTTAAATTTTTGTGCGCTTTTAGATTTCTATTTTTCTGTTTATTAATTATGTAATTAAATTTGCTGTGTTATAATTTGAAAAAGGGTTAAAAATTATCTATAATTTTTATCAATGTAATACAAGAAAAGTTTTTCTTTATTGTATAAGCAAATAGCATTTTATCGTTTATTATTATATTTATAAATATTTTATCATTAAAAATAAAATTAATGATACAAAAATATATTATAATTAATGAAGTATTATATAAAACAAAGGAAAAATTATTTTTTTTTTAATATTAATAATACAAGTTACGAATTACATTATTAATATCTAATAAAATAAAAAAATTAAATATTCATAAAGAATAAACAAACGCGACACTTCAAACCTTTTACAATTATATCGTCAAATCTTTTTTTCCATGAACAATTAATATAAATATTTAAAAAATAATAATTATAAAAAAATACTATTAAAAAAATGCTTTTAAATATTATATTATATGCTTATGTAAATGATCTGTAATAAATGATAATATTGAAGCCCTTTTTTATTTTCCACATAAAGAGGAAGTTGATCGGTGAGATAAGATCTTGAACTTTGAAGTTTGAACTTTGCGAATTAACGAGCTTCGACGAGGATCAATTGATCCTCGAAACTTTTCATCGGCCATTACAACTCGTTCGGCAGGATTCGCTTGAAAGAGGAGAGACATCGATAACTCGTAAACTCGTAATTAATCATGCTACGCTTCATCGATAATCGTATTACAATTTTTTTCAACTTTAAATCTTGACTCTACTAATTTATCTTCGATACTAAAGATTGAATTCTTATTGATTTTATTATTTTCAAATATTTCATTTAATACTAATTTTAAATATACCTAAAAATATATTACGATTTAGTATATATTACAACTTACTAATATATGTATTGGTATATATATGTGTGTGTGTATATATTACATTTGATATATTTCAAAATTATTATAATGGAAAAATTTAAATAAATTGACAATTAATTTGCATTTTAATGTCTAATTTTTTCTGACATTATATTATACCTCTTACAACCACATTATTAATAATTTTGATTTATTAATTATATATTACTAATTAAATTAAAATTAAAAATACATAAATAAATGTTTACATTTATACTACCTTATTAAATTATTACCTTATTAGTAGATACAACATAATATATACAATATTATCCTATAGTATACTACAGTATAATGTTGTTTATCTAGATGTAAAGTATTAAAAATACCGACATTACTTTTTGATTAACCCAATAGAATAATTAATATTTTATTAATAGATATAAACTAATATGAGATATTATAGTACACTATACTATGTAATATAGTATTATTTATTTATATATATGTATATACGATACTAAAAATTTCTGTACTATTTATTTTAAACAATATAATAATATATACTCAATCGCATGGTATGTTATAATATTATTTATTTAGATACAAAATTCTAATGATTCCAGTATTACTTATCGATCAATTTACATGCATTTCTAATAAAATTTTAGAGAGAAAACATTTGTTTACACTTTTTTATTAAAAAAAAGGGATAGAAAACAACGCATAAGTGCATTAAAAAAAAAAAGAAAAAGTTACGATGAACCGAGATGGAGGTAAAGAAAATCAAGTTCCGCATGAAGCGGGACGACCTTGTCCACGTAATCGAGCAAAGCTAAGACCTTATTATAGCATCCGCTGTTATACGTCAGCTGGCAAACTCCAAGTCGATATAGGTCGACCGATCATACGCTCCGACGTGTTTATTTCTACGACGAACCCGAGAAAGTTTAACGACTTTGTTACTCCGAGGACAACCTCCAGCGTACTAGCTGATTTTAATTTTATGAAGACCTGTCGAAACGCCTGATGGATTCCAAAAGATAATTTATACTCCTCTCAGAGAGGACGAATTTTTTTTAAGTATTAATAAATTTGTCTATTCTTTATTTTTCCTTTTTTCTTTTTCTTTTTCCAAAGAGTTCGTCAAATTAAAATGGAAAGAGTCATCAGATGCATCGTTTCTCTAGAAAAACATTTGACAAATTATGAATAAAAAAAAAATGATAAAAACAAAATAAAAGTCGATATAAATTACAATAGAATCACTATGATGATTTTTATTAATAATAGAATATTAATTAAATCAATAAATAAACAAATGTTACGAGCAAAAATCATGATTGATCGAACGATTAAGCGTTAACGAATTTCATGGTAAATTTCATTGAAGAAAGAAAAAGAGAAACAAAAACAGATAAAAAAAACAATCAGTCAAATCGAATCTTATATTACTGTTTTACTCTCTTAAAAAAAAAAATGAATAAATAATTATACATAATTTCATTATGAACGACATTAAAACGAATGAGAGTGCAAAAATTGAAACGATCCTCAAAAAAGCAAAATTTAAAATTTGTTCTAAAAAACGATTTTCTCCTACGGGAATTTCCCTACTCTTTGGTTTCCTACCATAATTTTGATATACCTTTACACCGGTCATATTAAATTCAACTCAAGAATTAAGTTAAGAATAACGATTGACGAAAAATAAAAATAGGGAAAGAGAGAACTCTCGATTACAGGTCCTGAATTCATGCAATGCGTATAATCGAGTTAAAAAAAAAGAGATAAAAGAAAAAAATAAAACACGTGCTTCGATTCGTCGAGCAAAGTGGCGGCTATGCGTTACGGTGTTGTTGATGGTGATCTTAAGGATCGCTATTACTTAACATTCCATGAAATCTCGACAAAGAGAAAAAAAAAAAGAGAGAGAACAAGTCCAAAAAGTTTTTAAGAATGTTTCTCCTAAATCCTACGAAACTATCGATCATTAATCAATGTCCTGCTATTGCTGATCTTTAGAATGCACCCTCTTTATTTTTAATTCGCCCTCTATCACCATTTTACAACATACGTCATCTCTATTTTATAATAAAGAATTCGTAATGCTTACATGGTAGAATAATTCTATCCTATAGATCAGAATTCATTTTCTTTCTATTTTCGCTAAATCGAAATGTTAAACTTACCGTGTCCAATGAAAGCTTTCACATAGTTTTATCCTTATCTTAACGACCTTCCACGTTTAAGGATACACTTCGACTATTTCTAATTAATAGGGTACGTGTATAAGCACGTTCAAAGTAGCTTACCAAAGTGCTACAAGTTGAGTTCTATTTAGATTTCAAAGAGAACTTATGTTACTAGTTAGGAAGTTAATTCTGAGACATTTTAGAGTATATTTGGAAAATGACATTAATTAAAGGGATACGAGACGAAGGAAATATCTAATCGGAGGTTGATCATTTCTTTCGGTTTTTTCTTTTCTTTTTTCTTTTTTTTCGAAAATCAAGAAATCCTTAATCGCTTGCTAAGGTTTTACGAGTTTAATTTTTCTTACGATTAGATTAAAAAAGAATTTTGTAATCACGAAGTAAATGTAAAGAAATGTAGAAATCTATTTGGAAGATGAGATTAATTAAAGACATACAAGATAAAGGAAATAACTAATAGGATATCGATAATTTTTATCGTACATTTTTTTTCTTTTTCAATAAGAAATCCTTAATTGCTTGCTAAAGTTCTTTAAGAGTTTAATTTTTCTTAAGATTAGATTATAAAAATATTTGATAATTACGAAGTGTATGTTGAGAAACGTAAATTTAAAATTTTAAAAATGACATTAATTAAAGGCATACGAGATCAAGGAAATATCTAATCAGAAATTAATTTTACTGTATGTTTCAGAAAATAAGACAATACTATATGTTTCAGAAAACAAAACCCTAGTTATTTATTAACATGCTATAAAGTAAATTTTGCTTAAATTAAGAAAAAAATAAAAATAAAAAAAAAAACTGTGCGGTTAGAAAGTAAACGTTAAAAAATGTAACAATTTATTTGAAAAATATTATTACTCAAAGGTATACAAAACAATGGAAATTTTTAGTCAGAATTTAATAATATTTCAAGACATTTTTGTAAATAAAAAAAAAAAATATCTTCCGATCGACATATTTCCCATCTCTGGTAAGATCAAAACGAGGCCATCTTGGATCTTAATAAGATTAAGTAATTGAGTCCTTTAATAAATGAACCTTTGCGACAGAGGCAGAGTAATTTCCAAAACTAGGCACGATCGATTCAAATTTCTAAGTAGCTTAAAAATCTCTCGAATCGTTCTAGAATACGAATATAGTAAGAGAGATAGATTTTCTTAGAGAGAGAGAGAGAGAGAGAGAGAGAGAGAGAATAAGAGAAAGAGAAAGAGAAAGAGAGAGAGAGAGAGAGAGAGAGTCAATTCTTCAAACTATCGTTGACGTCGCCGTCTACGTGACTACAAATTTTCGATTAGCTTGTCGTTACCTTTAGAAATGGTGGAGTGAAATTATTATCCGAAATTTTCGAATAGTTCCGTAAGTATTTGCGTCCATAAAGTTAACACATCCTCAAGCCCTAACATCTAATTAAAATTACATCTTTATATACAACAAACACATACATATATACAGAGAGCGAGAGAGAGATACACATACGTATATCTTATTAGTTTCTTTGTAGTTGTATCGTCATACTGAGTGTTACGATATCACTTAATATATAATAATATAATTCAAAGGTAATTTTTATAGTGATCGTTAATTAAACTGTTTATTACTTATAACCATCCTAATATAATTATGATGTAATATTAATTAATGTAACTTCTTGAAATACCAACTCTCCTCATTAGCTATACCAGAAAACTTCATAATGAACTTAAAACGTCCTCGACTTTTCACGGATATAGCACAAGGTAAACCCCAGCATTAATTATTTTACATGAGATGAGCAAACGAGATGAGCTAACGAGATAAGCTATGAGAAAGAACTCCAAAGTGAATTCTCGGAACAGTAATATAACCGAAAGTTTTTGACTTTTGTCTCTTGGCGAGAGAACAATTTGTAATTCGCAACTTCGCAACAAGTGTTACCATTTTCTACTGGGCTTATAGTTACTCGAAAATGTTATCAATTCTTAAGAATGAAATTTCGAATATAAAGAAAAATATTTAGATAATTAATTCATTTGTCATATTAGATGTTTTATTAACGTTTCACACTTATTACGAATCCTACGATTATGCTATACATTATTTTTATTACATTTGTATCAATTATTGTTTAAGTAAAATTATGTTATCATATAAATTAATATTTACTTCTCTGATTCATGAAAAATCACGTTTTTTCTAAATTAAATTTTTAAACGTTGGCATTCTGTTGATGAACATATTCAATTGATGAGTAAATCCAATCTGTAAATCTAACAATAGCCTATCCTTCGAATTTTTATTTATTCATATATATATATATATATACTTTGATTAATTTTTGAAGAATCAACAAGACAATATATATTTATAATTAAATAAATAAAAAAATAAATATATAGTCTTATTGATTCTTCAGATATTGATCCTACAGAGTATATATATATATATATATATATATATATATATATATATATATATATTGTTTTACTGATTCTTCAGAAATTTAATCGACGAGTGAAAAATTGTATAAATCTAACGGATAATGTTAAAATTCTTGCATCGAATGTACCAGTCTTGGCGCATCGAACATCGGATCAGCCAGCACGAAACGAGAATAATTATTATTTGTCGGCCGGTAAATTTTGTAGTCGGCTACCCGCCGCGTCGATATCCGGCTACGGCCAATTTTTCGATATATCTCGATGCACCGTGGCGCGTTTTGTGTGCCCTCTCCACCAGTTCTCTCAGAACCCTGACCTCGACGACCTCCCTTCGCTCGATGTACACGATGTATACCATATAATTAGAGGGTCAGACAAATGCCGAGGTCCCTCCCTTTCGAACTCTGTTCTCCACCGAACGCCTGAAAACACGCTCGCTCGGCAGTCTTGTCTTTAAAAAAAAAAAAAAACAAAAAATAAAAAAATAAAATAAAAACTAATAATAAAGAAAAAGGAAAACAAAAACAAGAACGAAAAAAAGAAGAAGAGAAAGACAAATTTCGAAGAAAATCGAAACGAATATACACAGACTGTAAAATTTCTCCTTATTGTATCTTCGTATATGTAATTTTATCTACGTACGTGATACCTATGCGTTGTATGTTCGAAATTAGATTAGGATCATTACGTACAATTGATACTTATGTATTCAAACATTTAAAACTACATTTTATTTAAAATTACGTTCTTAAGTAAGATTTATCCACAAGTATCGACCACTTAAAATCGTATTTCACGTTAAATTATGTTTCTGTTATGTTTATCCTTAATTATATAAATTATTTAACATAATGTTACAAGTGAAATTGGCAAACTTTTATACTTAATTACCATAATTGCGTTATATGAACATATAGCCAAATAATATACAATATACAATTTATAATATACAATATATATATATATTTAATAAATAAATTTATTTAATATATTAAAAATAAATTATTAATAAAAATTATTTATAAATAATTATTAACATATTAATAAAAACATTAATTTCAACAATTAATCAAAACGATTATTTTTTGATAGCTTTAATAAACTCAGGTAAATAAATATGATCGATGATCTATATATACATATACACTATCTCAATAAAAAGTATCTACTAAATCTAATAAAATCTAATGAATTTTTTCGAAAAATGCTGAAACAGGTTAATTTTATTTTCCACAAGAATAGATCCTCATCATAAATTTACTCATTTTAAGAAGAATAGATCCTTATCATACATTTACTGACCCTCTTTTCAATTATTCCCTCAAAAATCTTAAATGGGAACAAATTTAAGTGACATCATTTTAAATGGGAGCAAATTTAAGTGACATATCATAAGATCTTTTAATTTTCTGTACACATTAATAGCCCTATTTTTTCTTTCTTAATCTAGAATCTTTTAGTCGAGAAAATCTATTTAGAAGTTTCAAATTGAGAACAATTTTTCTTCTATTTAATATTCAAAATATATACCGTCTATCTCCATTCAAAAACAAAATCTATTCCTCAATATTACGTTGAACATTTTCCAATAGATCAGTTGTAATCTGACGGCATTCTTCGACCATGCACTATTGACGTTTTCCTATTGAAGCTAGTTCGGTGTTATATATATTCCGGATTTTAAGGATTTCCATAACAAAAAAAAAAAAAGAAAAAAGAAATAGAAAAATAAAAAAGAAATCGAAGGTTATGAATCACTAGATTTCATAATAATCCTGGTGGACACTTTTCGTTGGGACTGTATATAGATATAGTAAGAGAAAGAGAGAAAGAGTGAGAAAGAGAAAGAAAGAAAAAAATAGAGAGACAGAGAGAGAAAGAGAGTATGTCTGCTCGTTGAACGTAACGAAGTCGCGAAGTCCAGAGAAACGATCGCGGAAGTTACAACTGCATACGAAGCTACGCGAAAATAATAAGTTACCGCTGGATTTACGACGCAGGACCTCCCGGCGCGTCGCAACCGCGGAGTAACTGAATTTCAAATTTAAACGTATTCGCACCTGACTATGGCCAGCTTTGTGCATAGGGACAAACGATATTTTCTCTTTCTCTCTCTCTCTCTCTCTCTCTCTTTCTCTTTTTCTCCCCCTCTCTCTATCTTTCTCTCTGTATCTATCTATCTGTATGTCTATATGTCTGTCCGTCTCTTTCTCTCTACCTACGCCCATTTCCATCTCAACCTTTGTACGTCTTACCGCGAGTGCTTATTTTCCTTCCCATTGCGATTCCTTCCTCGATAGGAAAATTTTTTTTTTTCAAATACATACCAACCGACCAAGACCACTACTCGTCTACAAGAATTTTACATAAACGAGTCGGCGATAAAAGATACTTGTGAACTTGCGTGTAATATAACACGTACTTACGTATAATTACGTTAGTTTTAAATAAATAATCGTGTAACGAGCAATGAATAATAATTGGTGAAAAATTAATGAATATAGTTGAGAGGGAGAAAATAATTAGTGAAAAAGGAATGGATATAGTTGGGACGAAGAAAATATAATTAAATAGTAAACGATAATTCTATTTTAATTAGAAGATTCTAAAGAGGAAAATAGTTTTCTATAGGATTTTTAAAATGATGATTAATATTTTATGAAATAAATGAAATCATTGTATTAAATAAATGAACGAAACGAACAAATATTAATAACATTGAACATAATAAATGAAATGAATAAATAAAATGAATAACATCGAATGAGATAAATGAAACGAATATATAAAATAGATAAATAAAACGAATAAATAAAATTAATAATATTGAATAAAATCAATTATAATGATTAAATCAAATCGGATTACATCGTACTAAATTGTATTATCTAAGAAGAAAAATTATAATATTATTCTAATATATAAATTTATAAAATCTAATATACCTGAAATTCATAATCGTTGAAGGAAAAAGAGTGTGTATCCTTATCGACGGTTCTCGAACGACTGACTACCTTGAAAAAGGTCACGTAACCAATTTTGAGTCTAGGATAATAACAATAAATGGTTCATTCGCGACACTACCTTCATAACTCAAGGTCGTGACGTAATACAAATATCAATTTCTCAGATAATACACGTTCTTATACACGATCTTCAATTTAATGAACGTCGTATATAGTACTATATAATTTTACGATAATAAAAGAAATTGTTATGTGAAATTTATTATATCTTTTTAATACGATCATAGATTAATTTTTATACGAAATAAAAAATTTCAGTTTTACGAATAATTAATTATTATAAAATATAAATATTTTTTTATATTAAACTAATATTAAATAATAATTATTAATTATTTGTTAACAGAGTAACATAATTATTAATCATACGAATAAATTATAATTGTATAATTGTTTATTAATTTATTAATTTTATATTTGTAATAAAAATTTGTAATAATTTTTATATTGTAATAATTTTAATTTATAATAAATTTGTAATAATTTTATATTTGTAATAAATGTTTACATCCAATATTCCCGTTTATTGTTTATTTATACGTACATATACTTACTTTATATAATTTATATTACATTTTATTATTTAGAAAATTATTATACTTAATATTACATTAAGTCAACATTATCCTATTACATACCTTATTATAAAATATTAATTATTAATAATTGATCCAATGAAATAATGAAATATTTTTAGATACGATTAATCTTTAGATACATTACTTTGCGAGTAATGATAACGATAAAATCGATGTGTTAGATACTTGATTTGTTTATATTCGATCTAACATTCTAACGTATCTATCAGCTTAGTGACCGACTGTTCATAAATAAATCTCCACTCGTGTTTTCCTTAGTAGAAACAGGCGATAAAACGACATAATCTCGACGAAAGACATATTTCCAGCTCGCATTGACACCATTGAGTGAGTCCATTGAAGGTAACGTAAAGTTGATGGACAACATGATCTAACGTAAATCGCATAGCCATTAAGCGAGACGCGTGTCGACGTCGACAGAGTCTCGTGTGACACAACTTCGTACGTACTAAGATCGTACACATCTATATGTATATGTACATATGTGCATATATATAAATATACATATATAAATATACATATACGTACATGTATGTTTAGATATGTACATATGTATTACATCTATCAATGTACGAAATCTACACCAGCTTTCCCTATTTGCTATTCCTGCAACTGGATATGCCATTCAGAATCGACGAAGTTCATCTTTCGAAATCAGTTTGCATAGTTTACACATTCATTCAATAATATTGCGTTATGTTTACTATCCTAACGTTTATTTAACACGATTAGTGTTATCATTCTATCAAACACATTTTTCAAACTACATTTCTTCGTCTAATCGTCTTTGCTGATATACAATTAATGATAAAATCGAATTAAATTTGAATATCAAAGATTGAAAATTATTCAACATTTTTTTATCTATCATTAATAAAAGATCATTTATAATTCAAAAGAAAAAAAAAAGAAACGAAACACTGTCCCAAAATTTCAATTGTATGTCTTATTATTCTGCAAATAATGATAAAATAACGAATAAAACAAACAAACAATTACAACACAATTTCATTAATACAACGAATAAATATTTAATAAAATTCGATATTAATGAAATACATTAGAGTCATTTGATCTTTATCAATCATGAAAATCTTTAAGTGAATATTAGTTAATATAATGATTTAATGAATCGAATCGATCAGCAAGTAATATAGAACAGAGAGAGAGAGAGAGAGAGAGAGAGAGAGAGAGAGAGAAAGAGAGAAAGAGAAAGGGAAACCGGTAATGTAACTACGTGGCTATCGTGTGACGTGACTTTAGACTAATTAAATCCCGATGTTTCATAGTGTCAGGTAGGCACACTCGAGTGATCACGATCTGTTGCGAGATAAGTTAAGGCGACAAGAATTAAGGGTTACTTGATTCCCATACTCCCTTCAACTCTATCTATCTCTCTTTAAACATTCTTCTTCATTTCTCTCTCTCTCTCTCTCTCTCTCTCTCTCTCTCTCTCTCTCTCTCTCTCTCTCTCTCTCTCTCTCTCTCTCTCTCTCTCTCTCTCTCTCTCTCTCTTTATTGGGACTGATTATCTCTTTTTTTCTTTCTTACCACTTTGATTTACATCTATCATTAATTATGTTGAGTTATGTTCACTAAGTCGAAAAATATTTTTTTATTTTGTATTATAAATAGATTGTGATATAAAAATAGAGAAAGATGTTTATTATTAACGAAATATACATTTGGGGATGGTTGATAAATATTACAAATAAGCTATTTACTTTAGCAAGGTTTAGTTATCGTGATTAATAAAATTACGATAAATTATTTTCATTAATTAGAATTGAAAATGTTTGAGAATGAAATATCTAATCTTAAATTAAAATCCTATAATACGATCCTAAGTTAATTTATAGCTTATATAAAATTTCAGATAAACACTTGTCACTTTTTTAACGATCAAAATGCAATGATTAATTATATTAAATTCGAATGTTTGTTTGAAATAAAAATGTAACATTGTCGAAACGAGATATATACTTGGACATTATCAAATTATCAGATTTAATGTAACAAGACACTTATCGGTCGATTAATTAATTATCAATAATAATAATTCTCTCAGTATATAATAAATCACTTTTGTTTAATTCACTTTTTGATTAAAACTGAAAATTTTCGATAAAAAGAAATAAGTGTCCAATTCAAAATCTTAAATCAGCTTACATTAACAGACAACCTTAAGTTAACTTAAAGCCTACGTGAAATTCCAACTGAACACTTGTCACTTTTTTGCAATCTGAAAAGCAACGTTTCACCGAGTCTTACTGCATTATCACCGATTCCTTTATCGTTGAGGTGCAATTTCACGCACGTCCCGCTTCTTTTACACCAACTTGAAATAAGAATAAGAAGAACATCAAGAAGAACATCAAGAAGAACATCAAGAAGAAGAAGAAGAAGGAGGAGGTGGAGGAGGAGAAGAAAGAGAAAGAGAAGTAGAAGAAGAAGAAGAAGAAGAAGAAGTAGAAGAAGAAGAAGAAGAAGAAGAAGAGGGAGAAGGAGAAGGGCGGAATGCGATCTAAGATGAGAGATTAGTCGGTAAAGAGAGCCTCAGGAGTACGTACGATCGCGTACGCGTGTAAATATGGGGCTTGTAAGTAGGCACCAAGGAGTAGAAGAAGAAGAAGAAGAAGAAAGAGAGAGAGAAAGAGAAAGAGAAAGGTAGATTGTTGGGTTGGTCGACCGAGGCTATCGTTGCACCAGGATGCGCATATATGTAGTCCTTGGTGTGTTAGCAGAAGTCTACCCACGTTAGACGTTAGGTTAGCGAGCCATACGTATCGTTATCGTGACATCGTCGTTTTAAGGCACCGTGTTAGCTTGGAACGAATAGACAGTACGCAGAGTTTCCTTGCCAGACCAGGGAGCTGCCTTTCTTGAGCATGTGGAGGACCTCTCAATGAAAAGAGACAGAGAAAGAGTACAGAGTAGAACGGTAGAAAAGGATAGAAAGTAAAAGGATCTCCATAGAAATAGACGGTGAAAGAAAGAGAAAGATAGAGAGAAAGAGAGGAAGAAAGAACGTCTATTTATATCTACATGAATAATAATTCTTAATCATTTCTAATTTGATCCGTCGACAAATTTTATAATCTTCGTTCTTAACAATTTTAGCATTAAGATCTTTCCCTGATTTGCGAAGAAAAAAGGAAAGAAAAAGCTAAGAAATTTAAAAAAAAAACTACGCAATGCCCGATTGGTTACTAGCCGCGTATGTAATATCTTGTTGTAAATTAAATGGCGAATAATCGAACGGCCTTGTGGTGTATAAACCTTATGGTGTATGCTAACCTTAAAAGTAACGAAGCTCCTCGTGGCAATAAGAGTTGCCGTGTTCCAACCCTCTTTTCCCCTTTTTACCATACTCAGTATACCCACGCACACACATGTACACGCACGCATACATAAACCCATATACATAGATGCACACACACGCATGTTATTTTTTACCTTGGTTAATCTCTCATCTTATGTAGATCCTTAACAGCATTTGCATTCGAAGGGACGACGATTACGAGACAACAGAATTGCACCCCACCGTACTACTCCCAACGATCGACTAGTAATTATCATCCAACGGGGGTGTGCTTACAGTGATTTGTCCATTTTCGGCAGGCCGCTATTTGCATTCCGATCGGCGAGTTCGACTTATCGTTTAGGGCGATCTCTCTCTCTCTCTCTCTCTCTCTCTCTTTCTC
>NC_057697.1:4250042-4268193 GCF_014466175.1 Vespula pensylvanica
CTCTCTCTCTCTCTCTCTCTCTCTCTCTCTCTCTCTGTATCTTTACGACGAAAGCGTCCTGTTCTTAATTACTATCGGATTTTATTTAAGAATTTCATCGATTTAACATAGTCTAACAAGTTGCATACTGAGTTATAGATATATGTAGATTGTATTTAAGAAAACGAAAAGCAGTTAAAAGAAGAAGCATAATAATAATTTTCAGTCGATACGATTTATTATATTTATGAGATTAGAATGTTTTATTAAATAGAAAAGTAGATATATTTAAAATTAAATGAAGTATAAAAATTGGAGGAAATAGCAAGTATGAAAAAAATTGTAAAAGAAATAAAAAATATGTCATAATAAAAAAAGAAAATAAATAAATAAAAATAAAAAATATATTTTACTTGATTAACGATTGAGATTATTTATCCGTGAAAGAAAAAAGAATGTAAGCTTAAGTACCTAGCAATAAATAATATCAAAGTAATATCAAAATATATCAAAGTATTAATAAGTTACCATAAATTTCATATGATTCGTTATAGTAATACATTATGTAACAAAAACGAAGATTGTAATAAGATTGTAATGAGATAACGTAATATAATAAAATTAATTTATTAATGATACATCACTCTAATAAAAGCAAATATAAGATGTATATAATTTAATCTGTAATATAAAAATGAAAACCACACATACCGTAACTATTTAATAAACTAACTTTATATAATTTAATAAATTATATGAAGTATCATATAATTCTTTTTTAAATGAATTCATTACAATTTATTTGATAAATGAAATAATAAAATAAATATCTCTTAGTATATAATAAAATAAGGGACACCCTATATAGCGAATCAACGTAACTCGCTATGGTAAAGAAGAAACAAGGTTAACATAGAAAGGGTTCACCGCTTGGACCTATTGTATTGTAATACAGTTTGAACTTGGCCAGGTAATATGGCATGCTTACAAGTATTTAGAATGTAACGGGTGTGCTGATCGCAAGTTCGCAAACCAACTCTCACGAGGAGTCCTTTTACACGCGTAATCTTCTGCGGATCTATCGGCATTTTCTTTTGTACATAAGTACGGTAGTACTAACATGTATGGAATAAAGAAAGGACCGAAGGTAATACATACAACAAACATATATATATATATATATATATATATATATATATATACATACACATATATACATATGTACCTACTTCAGAATACCGTACTCATCTATAGAGACGATTGTACGTATATTGTATAGTATTACCGAGAGGCTACTTTACGAATATATACCGGGTGGTATTTGATAATAAAAACTAAAAAATTATATTATTTTTATTGGATCATCAAAATCTTTTTTTACTTTTTTTCTTCTTTTTTCTTTATTCCCTGTTTATTTCGTTTCGTTAATCGACAAGTAGTACCGGCTGATGCATTTTTGCGATAAGAAAGTCTTACTGGATAAGAAATCCAACGTAGGTCATTTTTACGAGAAATAAAAGAAAAGAAAAAGGAAAAGGAAAGAAGAAAAAAGAAAGAAAAGAACGGAAGGAAAAAAGAAAAAGAAAGAAGCTTCTTACGCTTTTCCATAGCCGCGAATTTTGTCGGTGGCTATAAAGATAAGCGGTTAAGTAGGGGGTTATTAAGATGATCTCGAGACCCATTAAGAATTCTTCGGGATATAACGAAAAGTAAACATCGTTCTTTTTTCCTCGATTCAATTCTATTCAAACTTGTCTCGATATTAGGAAAGAAAACGAGAAAGAGGGAGAAAATGAGAGAGAGAGAGAGAGAAGAAATAACATCGATTATTATATTAGTATACACCCAGTACCATAAAAGTTAATGTTATCTTTTCCTTCTCTCTCTCTCTCTCTCTCTTCATTTTACATTTATTTCACTCGTAACTTAAAGCAAGACGTTCAAGATGTTTCCAAAGATCATGTTGACCGTGACGACATATTCAAGTATCTTTGAAAATTTCAAATCTAACTAATCATCAGCCGAATTAATGAACGAAAGTTTAGATCGAAGAAAGATAGAAATTGGAAGAGGATTAGATGAAAAGCTTTCGGGAGATAATAATCCCCGTAAATAGATGAAGAATAAGAATAAGAGTAAAAAGAAGAAGAAGAAGAAGAAGAAGATACCTTAGGACATTTCGAAGTCTCGTTAGGAGTCGATGGTTCGTACCATAAAGCGTCTTGGATTTCACTCTTAGAGGAAGGACTGAAAGACTGATCCGCTTAAGGGCCGGTTTGGCATAACACAAGAGAAAGAGAGAGAGAAAGAGAAGGATCGAAGAGACGTAACGCCACGGAAAGATCGTAAATCGACGGGAGAAAACGATTCTATCGTTTCTCCTACAGGCTCCGCTCGTTTTTGCATGGGGACCATAAGGGAGAGGAGAGCCGAGAAAATCGCTTGAATACGTGCCGACGTAAGTATTCCAACGCGACGAATTTATTGTCTCTTGTGTACGTGGAAATCCGAGGCTATCCTCGAAACCATCCCTCTCTCGACCGTTCTACGAGTTCTCCTTCGAATTTATCCAATCGATATAAAATACGGCTATTTTATTAGCTTTAAATTGCGCCGACAACATTGCTAACAAAAAGTTTCACTTTGAATATTGATTAAAAATAATAATGAGTAGTAACAATGACGATAATAATATTAATTATTATTGTATAATAAATTTAATTATAATAATAATAATAATTATTATTATTATATAATATATATTAGATAACAGGATTTTATCTAAATTTAGAAAAAATATTAATATATTTGTAATATATATATATATATATTTATTAATATATTTCATATAGGTATATTATAAATATATATCATTAAATACATTACAAACATATTTTGCAATTATAATTTCAATTAAATTCATTAAATAAAATTATATTAATCGCTTTTAGCAACGTTGATAGATCGCTAAATTTTATTTTTAGAAGATTTTAAAATAAGAAAATAACAACAACAACAACAACAATAATAATAATAATAATGATAATTATTGTGGACACTTTTGGGTTATTGATTTATTTAACTTTTAGAAGAAATAAAATACAATAATTTTAATTATTTTAGTAACCTCGATTGAGTTGCTTCATTCCTACAATTTAAAAAATATTAATAAAAATAACTATTATTGCATAAATATAGATGCTTGGTATAAATAAATGCCACCCAAAAAATTTAAAAAAAAAATTTGTAAAAAAATTTCTTATAACGACGAAAAATATTTCTTTACTTATTGAATATAACAGATAAATTTACTTGAACATAATTAATAAAACAAATTCGTTATGAACATCCAACTGTTAGACATTTCATCTATATTTTCTTTTTTCCTTACCTTTTTTTTTTTTTTAATTAGATAGATACATCATACTTTTATGACTATAATTTTGAAACTTTATTAAAATAAATCGACTCTTCGAGTTATCGAAACATTTTTAAGGATAACTAACTCGTCTCTCCCTCTCTCTCTCTCTTCCTTTTATAATCTTTCTCTCTCTCTCTCTCTTCCTTTTATAATCTTTCTCTCACTCTCTCTCTCTCTCTCTCTCTCTCTCTCTCTCTCTCTTTCTCTCTGTCTTTCTCTCTCTCTAAATTCATCCGCACTCATTAACCATGGTAAAGCGTACCGCGTCGGCATTATGCATATGTGTCTCGCACGTTTAAAATAAACATACTGAATTAAACATTAGCCGGATAACAACGAATTTTAATTATCTTCTTGGCTTCTCGGCACGGCTTTGGCCGATGCAGTTGGTCGTTACTGTCGCCTCCTTACGAGCACCAGAAAGCAACGATTTATAAAACAAAAGTATAAGGAAAAAGGAGAAAATAAAAAACTTCATTTAAAAACAGAAATTCCAAAACTTTCACATTTACACGTATTACCTATCCTTATATCAACAATAATGATTAAATAAATGATAAAAAAAATTAACATGACTAAATATAAAAAGACAAAATTAGCTGTTAATAATTTTATAATTTAAAGAATATTTTATTATCTATAGATATGTACAAAATCAGATGTTACATTGAAAAATCAACAGATAATTTTAGAATTGAAGAAAATAAAAAAAGAAAAATAATTCTACGCGAAAATTGCGAATCTTTTTGATCGTATAATACGTATCTAAAGAAAAATAAACTAAATAAAGTAACAATAGACTGAATAGATGATATTAACATAAATGAAAATAAAAAGAAAAAGAAAAATCGATATATGTGAAAAAAGTCGACTTAAATGAAGAATAAATAAACAGATAAAAATTGACATGGAAGTTTGACGCACCGAAGAAAGTAAAAATAAGTAGGGAGAAAAAATTGAAAAAAAAAATTGCTTATCTTTTCGATTGTAATGCATATTTAAAAAAAAATAAAATACCTAAAATGAAAATTTGCGTGAGATTAGCATAAAGAAAAGTAAAAATGGAAATAAAGATATGCGTGAAAAAAAAAAAAAAATAAATAAATAAATAATTAAATAAATAAAAATTGACATGAAATTAACACACATTCATATGTCGAAGGAAAACATTAACAAGTAGATAGAGCTAAACGTTTTTTCATTCGATCGAACTCGAGTCAAAAGTTAAAACAGAAATGTCAAAAGTTTCAAGAACCAAAAGTGATATTTGTAAAAATGAAAGAGATTGTGAGAGAAAAGGGATAAGAGAAAGATAGAAAAGGATAAGAGAAGGATGACAGTGCGAGAAGGTCGCGCTAACGAGTGTCCGTTTCTTTGAAGGAGAAGAAACGAAGTTTCTAGCGGGTGTCAAAAGTCGAAAGGGAGCACCTGTGGAAAGGATAGCTGGAAGCCTCGGCGATGTTTCCAATCGACGATTCGAACGGACGTTTATCACTGGTGAAGCTTGACACCTCAATGGAATACGAGCGGGGCTCTACGTTTTTACGAGAACAACGACCACGACAACTCAGACGGATGTTTCGTCCTGGAAAATCGTAGGACGCTTGTCTCTCGTCTATCGGATAATAGGATAGAACTGTAGAAACGAGGATGAAATAAAAGCGTACGACGTTAAAGGATCCTCCTATAAAGGATAAACAACTCTGACCGTTAGGTCGACAAACGTTGGATCTAATGTTTGTTTGACGTTTCTAAACAATATCTTTTTCCACGTTTCAATTTTTAAACAAAGAGAAAAAAAAATTTTTATATCTGGGATATATCTATGGGGACGTTACAATTCTTCGTTTTATTTTTTTTCTTTTAAACTTCATACATATCCTACGAGTAAAAATAAGAATGAAAAAGAAAAGGAAATGTTAATTAATTCAATAAATTCAATTATTTATTAATTTTTACTTATATGAAGGTAAAGTTATATCGTAAAGGAAAAGGAAATAAGTCGAGTATATGCTAAGCCTTTTCATTTTTAAAGATATTGAAAATCTATATTTTTAATATTTCTAATGTTTTATCTATTCTTCCATTTTGTCTGAGATAAAAAATACTAGATATAACTATAAGTGATCAGGGATAGAATCGATTCGATAAAAAAAGAAGGTAAATTTATATGATTAACAATGAAATCTATTAAAAGTGAATCTTTAAATAACCGATAATTATTATCAATCTTAAATAAATTTAAATTTACACGATTAGAAACTGAACTTCGATCCGCTTAATTTTTACAAATGTAACTTTATTAAAAACAAAACTAGTTTCAAAAATAAAAAAGAAGTAAAAAAGTAAACGTAATTTCGAATGATCGCAAACTTTATCGAACAAAAAATGTAATTTTACATTTTTTTTGAATCAAAATTTGAATTTTCTCATTCTCTCTCTTTCTCTTCCCTTCTCTCTCGTTTCTCATTTTCATGGTAACGCAAGTACTATTCAAAAGCAGAACGATTCTCTCTGTTATCTTCTTTTGGAGTTCTTCTTCCTACTCTTCTTCCACGAAGTCTATAACGTCGTCCTGATATCGAGCTTCTCGTATTGTCTTAAAACGTTTACATCGTTGTGTTGAACCGAACCGCTTGGAAATTCAAAGAATTTGTCGATAAGGTCGATTAAAGGGTGGCCTCCATTTCACGAGCCGCATAATCCGTGCTGATAATGTTGAGAGAATTCATACTCGTTAACTCGTCCCCCAACATGACTGCCACGTTTATACGTTTATCCGCTCTTTTCTTAAGAAAGTCGAGTAGAAATAGAGGGAGAGAGAGAGAGAAAGAGAGAAAGATTAATATCGTCGTAAAGTTTTGCGTACACCGAACTAAATAAACGTCTGGTGAATGGAATTTATTAAACATATACGATGCTATTAGACTATCGTTCTATTCTATTATTATAAATTAAAATATAGTTTAAAATAGAACATAGATTAGAAACTTAGAAAAATATGACCCGTAATTATTCTTATTTAATATTATTATTTTTTTTTATTATTATTGTTGTTGTTGTTGTTGTTATTGTCTTGTTATTATTACTGAAAGGAAACTTTCTAAAATAAAAGAAAAAGAATGAAAAATAAATTATATTACATATTTGAAAAATATTTTTCTTTTATTTTACTTTATTTATATATTTATATTATTTATTATATATATTATATAATATGTTATAAATATATTATATTGTGATATAATAAAAATATTTAAAAATATGTATAACTATTACTTTTATTATCATTATTTAAAAGAAATTTTGAACATAATATAAAAAAGGAATAAATTAAATTATACATTAAAAATATATTATATATATATCCATATATATGTGTGTGTATTGCTATATATATATATATATATATATATATATATATATATGCAAATAATAACTAACGTCATAAATATTTATAAACGTAACACAGAGCGTATCTTGGATTTCGATTATAAAAACAATTGTTATATACTCAAAGAACAATATATGTATTTACTAATTATTAAATATTATTGTTTATAAGAAGCTTCGAAAAAAGAAATTAAAAAAAAAAGATAAAAAAGAAAAAAGAAAACAAGGAAAATATAAGGACTAATCAAACTTTCGTGTCAATAAAATTGAACAGGGAATATCAACTCGTACGAATCTAAAACGCATCGAAAGCTAATTATCAATCACCCTTGGGACGATAAGCCTGTAACCGGATCATTACGTGATCCTCATTCCAAAATTTTCGTTCGCAAGTTATCGAGTGTGGAACTCAAACCATCGTTCCTTCATCAAACTCAACTGCGGCCAATTAGGAAAATTGACAAACTGAACAAAACTCCTTTCTTAGTTTACATTACATATTACAAAGTGTTATCAAATTGAACGAATTCAAATAAATTAAATGAAAGCTTCAAGATGAAAAAAATTAGTAAGTATTTTTTTGTTTTCTATCATTTTGTTTCTCTATCATTTTATATCTCTGCCATTCTGTCGATCTTCTCTCTAAGCCATTTTGTCTATCTGCCATTTTATTTTTATCTGTTATTTTTTTATCTGCATGTAAATTCTCTGTCATTTCGTTTGTGTTTTGATATTTCTCAGGAAAATGATATTCAATTAATTTTGTTGAATTTGAATAAATGCGTGTAAATAATGTAATTCATTCATTTTTCTTTTTTTACGAGTTTTACTATGCTTCTTTCTTTCATTATTTTTTAGTTATGTTTAATATGATCTCAAATTTTAATACGTTGCATAGATATACATACATACACACATACATATATATATGCAAAAGATCGTAACAATGAAAACCATCAGTTGTATAATTACGTACATTCTAATAAATTTAAAATTAATTACTGCATCGTTAAATAATCTTTTGTTTATTTCTAAAAACTAACAATTTATTTATCTGCCATTTCATTTTTCTGCAAAATAGCAAATAGGCCATTTTGTTAGTCCTGCTGTTTTTCTCTATTTATCATTTTGTTTCATCTGCTTACTTTTGTTCGTCTATCATTATTCGTTATTTTCTCTATCTTCCATTTTTCTTTGACTGTCATTCTGTTTCTTCGTCAATTTTTTCATCTGCCATTTCATCGATCCAACATTTAATTTTTATTTGACTTTTACTCATTTTTTTTTTTTTTAATAAAACTCATAACACGAAAAAATTATTAAAAAAGTGAATTAAATATTGCATCCAATAGAAAGGAATATAAATAATTTATTTATTTATCTCTTTTTCTCTTTCTCTAACTGTCTGTCTATCAATGTATATCTGTCCTTTTCTTTCTCTCTTTCTCTCTCTATCTATCTATCTCTTTTTCTCTCTTTTTCTAGTTATACAGGCAAGTGTAGTTAAAAGCAGTGAAGAGAACCGTTTCTCCGACGACGACGACGACGACGACGACGACGACGACGACGACGACGACGACGACGACGACGACGACGACGACGACGACGACGAAGAAGAAGACGACGACGACGACGACGAAGACGAACACGAAGACGAACACGAACACGAAGGTGAAGACGAAGACGAAGAGGAAGACGAAGACGAAGACGAAGACGAAGACGAAGACGAAGACGAAGACGACGACATCTCGTCTCGTCTCGACGAGACGCCATGAACGAATAAAAACAGCGATACGAGCGCGATAATTAATTGGAGCCTGACTCTAATCTCTCTCTTTCTCTTCTGAGCCACTGTGTCTGTATATACGAGAAAGAAAGAGAAAGAGAAAAAAAAGAGAAAGGGAAAGAGAGAGAGAGAGAGAGAGAGAGTAGGTGCTCGATGCCGAGTAATTGAACGCGATTCTCGTCTTTGATTAATCGCTTAATCGCTTAAGAGAAAAAGAGGAATGCTATATGAATGAAAAGAGAGAGAGAGAGAGAGAGACAGAGAGAAGATAACAAAACTGGAAAGGAGTAATGATTTGAAAAAATAGAAAAAAAAAGAATAAAAAAAAATTAAAAATGTAAATAAATATCGGCCATAGAAAGAAGTCACCTTTCGAGAATTGCTTGTTTGCTCGTTGAAAGGACGCCGAGTAGGTATCCTCTTCGATAACCGATCGTTTTTAGAAAAAAAGAACATAAAAAAAGAAAAAAGGAAGAAAAACAAATCGGTCAGAGAACTGCTTAGTGGTTTTCTGGAATAGAGAGAGAGAGAGAGAGAGAGAGAGAGAGAGAGAGAGAGAGAGAGAGAGAGAGAGAGAGAGAGAAAGAGAGAAGTGCATCGTCGCACTGCTTTACAAATCTCTCACATTTCTCCTTCTTCTCTTCGAGTAAATTAACGGGGCATTCTCGGTCGTTGAATTCGAAAACAAAACAGGTTTCTTCTTCTTGTTCTTCTTCTTCTTCTTCTTCTTCTTCTCTAAAGAGTTATAAAAAAAAAGAAAAGAAGAAGAAGGAAAAAAAATGAAGAAGAAACATTAACATAATGATAAACGTGTCGATTGATTAGGGTAGTGATTTAACTCAGATATACTTTCTTCTTGCGAGTTATTATTTAGTTAGTTATCTATTCGAGTTATTATTAGTTAGAATTAGATTTTAATCAAAATGATTTTTAAAATAATGCTAATGATTAATTAAACGTATATGGCAATGAATTATGAATTATGAAAATGATCTAAGTCGTATAGATATATTTCTCTTTCAAGAGAATTAAATTTTAAACAGAATAATTTTTTAAAATATGATTAATTAATATATATATATATAATAAATGATTAATTAATTGTGAATGGTAATTATGAAAATGATTAAATTGTAAGTCATTTGTTTGTGCTTCAAAAGTATTTGATTTGAATTAATGATTTTAATCTAATGATTTTTCAAATGATATAAATAATTAATTAAATGTAAATGATAATTATGAAAATGATCTAAGACGTATATTGTATTTGACTTTTAAAATAATTAGATTTTAATTGAAATGATTTTTGAAATGATATAAATGATTAATTGAAGATAACTGATATATGAACATAACTGGTAATTATGAAAATGATCTGAATCGTATATATTTGTCTTTCAAGAAAATTAGATTTTTATTAGGATGATCTAAGATATAAATAATTAATTCAACACGATTGTTACTTCTAAAAATGATGTAATTGTAAATCATATAATTATTGTTTAAATGATTAGAATAATTCCTTTTTCTTTTTAATTGATTAAATTAAAATGACATCAATAATTCTGGTAATTATAAAAATGATCTATATAAATGATACATTTTCAAGGCAGAATAACACTTCGACATATATAAATATAATTTTTTAAATAAATTTTTTCCATACAATTTATCAATAAACAATACTACCATTTTATATTAAAAATTTCTACATTATTTGTTAGTTAAACAAATATTATTGTTTACTTGAGACAGTATCATATTATGTTATAGATCATTATTATACTATACTATGTTATTAATATATAATATCACACCATATTATTGATATTTATTTGCTATTGCATTATATTATACTAGAATATTGTTGACTTACTACTGTATTAAATTTTGTAACTTTCCTTCAGATAATAAATTCATACATTTAAATATAAAATGTTGACAATACAAACATTAGCCAATCCAATAGATTTCCGATCGAAAGTAAGCTATTCACTGTCCGATTAATCGCGAGCAATGCAACGTCCTTTGTTTTCGTAGAGAATCGATCGGAGATCGTACTCGGCTGGAATCGAGCCATGCACTCGGCTCGCTCGACAATGATATGACGTTGATTGTGATATGCAAATGAAAGATGGAGAGAAAGGTAGGGTGCAGAGAGTACATCTAATGAATATTTACTGGCTGTGGCTGGGAACGGTAAAGGTAGAAGTTCTATATATACATATGACATATATATAGTTTATATATATAGGTATAATTTATGTAGTATATATATATAGGTATATATATATATAGATATAAATATATATATATGTATATATATATATATATGTATGTATTATATAGATATATAGATATGTATGGAGAGTATCGACTTGCCGATTAAACGTATAATTTTCGAATTAAAGTCTCGATCAAATCGAACACTCGTTTTATGCAAATCGAAAAAGAAATTTCACCGGTCCCTCCCACATATTTTTCATTTTTCTGTTTTCTCATTCATACTTCTCGTCATTCGGAGAATTTATATCTCTATCTTTTTCTTTTGTTTGCAGTATTTGTTTATTTTACTTTTTTATCTATTTATTGTGTTATACCTATGTTAAGCTATTAATTCGTGTGAATTAATTGTATTCTATTTCTTTTCTCTTTTTTTTCCCATCTCTATTTCTCCATCTTTCTCTCTCTCTCTCTCTCTCTCTCTCTCTCTCATATTAAAAGATATTTAAAGAAATATAAAGGATATTTATTTTTCGTTACTTATTTTTTCTTTCAAATAGTTAATTTGTATATATAATTGTATATATATTTGTGTGTATATATACATATATATATATATGTAGACACACATACACACACATATTATTATTATTATTATTAGAAAAATTAAATACGATATATTATTATTAATCAGGTTTTAATTTTTATATGATTCATTAACTATTAGATCATATTAGATTCTTCATGATTTATACAATCAGGACTTATTTATTTTATTATTTAATTATTTATTTTATATTTATTTATAATTAATTTTTTTATATTACTGTATCTATTGAATTAATTTATTTTGATTAAATTTTTTATATCGATTTATCTATTGGATTAGTTAATGTTGGATTTATTTTTTATATTTTATTTTATATTTAAATATACTATCTCTAAATAAGATCAATATAATCTAGTATTGTAGTAAGCAAATAACAGTATAAAATACAATACTGAATAAATGATATTAATATAGTATAATACTATACAGCTTGTTATTAATAACACTTATTTAATTATTATAGTAGTATAGATCATTGATATGATACGATATGATACGATGCAATTAATATATCGAGTGCAAAATCAAAGTCGAAAATACGACGGTTTAAAGAAAAATTTTACAGACAAGAACTATTTCATTTCATGATATAAATGTTAGAATGTTTATTGTTTTTTATTTAATGAAAGGTTTCAAGATCATTTCGAGAATAATTTTTATTCGTTTATTTATTTATTTTTTTTTTTGTAGTAGGAATCTATATCTTTTATAATAGCAACATATCCTACGTAAAAAGAAAAAAGAACAAGTAACTTTTGTCTGAAATATTTTTTCTCCTTATCCATTTTCAATCTTTTAATATTCTTATTTATTCTTATATACTAGTGTTGTTTATTTATAAACCGTTGTTTAATTTGATAAAAAAAAGATAAAAAAAAACTTTCGTAAACATATCGCCTTTATTTACGTGATCCAATCTAATCTCTACCTTGCACTGTCGCACGAGCATGGTGTATGTAATCACAAACTACCTGAAACGTAGATCGATTTTTTTGATCTAAAGAATTTTAGTCGAAATTTCGTTAAGTCAATGATCCGAGTAAAGGAAATGATCCAGACTTTCGTTCTAGCTCGTTACTCCTATGGTATCTAAGGCCTGTAAGATCTATAGGATAGATAATACTAAGGATATACTCACGTATTTTTCATATCTACATGCTTATCACCGAGAATCCTTCCGGAGCGACACCACCGACGGCGATCACTATCGAACAACACCAATTTTCGATTTCACTTTTTACAATCACTAAAGTAATAGGGTAAAATCTTATGATAGATCACATTGCATCGATCTGTTTCCACAAAGATAGACAAAAATGTTCCCAAGTACAGTATCCAAAATGATAACTCATCTCGGTCCATCGTGGTCACGAAAAAGAATTATTGATTGAAGAATTAAGAAAAGAAAGAAGAAAAAAATTAAAAAAAAAAAAATTTTTAAAAAAAAGAAAAAAGGAACAATAAAAATTTTACTCACTTTCCTCCTCTTTCAATTTGCATGACACTTGATAATGAGGATGATGATATTAATAATAATAATAATGATAATAATAATAATAATAATAATAATAATAATAACGATGACAATGACAATAATAATAATTATTATAATATAAAAAAAATAAATAAATAAAAAGGGGGTGGTCAGAAGCAGAGATTGTCGAACTTGCTTGCTCGTTCACCTGAACGAAAGTGTTGTAGTAGGAATGAGAAAGAAAGAGAGATGATGACGGACAGACAGAGAGAGACAGAGAGAGAGACAGAGAGAGAGAGAGAGAGAGAGAGAAAGAGAGAGAGAGAGAGACAGACAAAAAGAGAGAGAGAGAGAGAAGGAAGAAGAGGGGAAGAAAACTTTTTCTTGGCGATTCGCTGTGCGTTAATCCATCACCGTTCGCGCCATCATCAGCCGCACGCCGCGAAGAAAAGCACGCGTGGCGAATCGAAGATGACAGAGGCGAAAGAAAGAAGTGGCATTAATTCAGTGCGAATGCACGCCAGGCGATCGGTCGTTGACAAATGCAACGTCGAAAAGTGTGCGAAGTGTGAGAGAAAAAGATAGACAGAAAGAGAAAGAGAGAGAGAGAGAGAGAGAGAGAGAGAGAGAGAGAGAGAGAGAGAGAGAGAGATGGAAAAGGAAAGGAACCTCCCAGGATGCGACACGTGCCGAACACGAGTCTCTGATCCTTCGAAACGCCGATAAAATCGTCGTCCACCAATGTTTGACCTTTGAGCTACTGATAAGTTCGAATATTTTTTTTCCTTCGTTCTTTCTTCTCTTTGCTTTGCTTTTCTTTTCTTTTCTTTTCTTTTCTTTTTTTTTTCTTTTTTTTGTCTTTTCCTATCTCTTTTTTCTTTTTCTTTTCTGTTTATTTTGTTTTTTTTCTTTCAAAGAACTTATCTCTCATGTAGGACGAAATAAACGAATATTAATGAATTTATTTCGTTCGAAAGATTTTTTCGACTTTTTTTTTCATTCAACAGAGATTAATTTTAAACGGTATCTAGATATTAGAAGAAAAGAACGAGTAGTTAGATTATGACTCGGAGACAATTGTGAGATCGAAGTATCTATCGGAGAAAAATTATTGTCAAAATTGAAAAAAGAGATTGCAGGGAAATATTAGAAGGAAATGTTCGAATAAAATTTGAAATTAATGATTGGAATAAACGATTGGATTTATGTTAGAATAAAGGATTATAAAAGATAGGAAAGGAGAAAATAGTTGGAGAAAAATTTGAAGAGAAAATAAAAAAAATTTAGAATGAAATATTTGGAATTAAAAATATACCGATTAGAAAAATGTTTAAACGAATGATTAAAAATTGTTAGGCAGAACAAAATGCAATTGAAGAACAATCGAAACGAAAGAATGGAAAAAAAGTAATTAAAACAAAATTACAACGACAGATTCGTACGATCAATAAGAGCAAAATTAGAATGAAAGATTAAAAAAATCCAATTTGAAAAATATCAATACGAGGGATTAAAAAAAATGATTTGAAGGATGAGAAAATAATTGACGATTAATTAAATCAAAGAATCCAAAAAGGTAGAAAACAAGATAATTAAAATAAAAAGATTAGAAAATTAATATAAAAATAAAATTAAAATTAAAAAATTAATAAAAATAAAAAATTAAAACGAAGAATCAAAAAAGATAGAAAACAAGATAATTACAACAACAAAAATTTTTTAAATAATAAAAATTAAATTAAAATTAAAGAATTAATAAATTAAAATAATAAAATTAAATTAAAAAGGAAAGCAGAACGAAAAGATCGGTAAAACGAAATACGCCAAAATTAGAAGAAATATAATTATAATGAAAATATTAGAAGGGATTAGATAAAAGAGGAGGAGTCAGTGATAAAAATTCAAATATATTTTAACGAATGAAAGACAAATTGTGCTCGAGAAAAATAATTTACATAGAAACGAAAATCGAATAATACGATTCTAACGTCAAAAAAAAAGAATTAAAAAAAAAGATAACAAACGCTTATTAAAATCTACACCAATGAAAGTTAGCCTCTTGCGTGACCAAGAAAAGTTCCGGATAAAAGTCTTCGAATGAGTTTTCGATCGTTAACTAAGCCTGTGTTCAACTTCCACGTGTTCTCTTCGCTGTAGTCGCACGACACTCTCTCGAGAGCACGTGCGAGGTCTCTGTTATCGATCGGAGAGATCGATCGATCGTTCTTTCGATTGTCACTCAATTCGAAGAAGTGAAAACACTGAGACACTATCTCGTTCCATTCAATCAACCGTTCACTATCTTGAAGAGGAATGATTTATATTTTTTCAATTTTTTCTTTTTTCCTTTTTCTTGTTTTATTTTTTTTCTTCTTTCTTTCTTTGTTTCTTTCTTTTATTAGTATTATTATTTTTTTTTATTTTTCTTTTTCAATTAATTTTCCTTCAAATTAATAACAACTCAGTCAGCTGTGTTCAGTCATCTCTTATCAATCTTTACTATGATTGGATTCTTCATAAAAAAATATATAACCATAAATATGTTGAATTCGATCCTTTCAAATTGATCAGACATAAGTCCCATCCTTCAGTCAGCTGTTTAAGAATCTTCCATCAACTTCTATGAATAGTTTCTTCTTAAGAAGCTATATATGTATATATATATATATATACACATAAGTAGGTATATAACCATGAAGAGATACTGACTTTCTTTAACAAGCACAATATTCAATCAACATTCTCACATAAATCACTACTACGAGTATCTTTTTAATACAAGATAATACCAAAGAAGTAATATACGTTTGATCCTACGTAGTTTATCAGTAAGTTCTCCAGTCATCTTCGGGTATCCTTAAGGAAAACAGCACAAGTTTTAACACTATTCTGTCACTCAAGTTTAAACGTTAAACACACATGAAGTAACCACTTTCGCCTTTGGCATGGTACCTTAGGAAATAGAAGTAGAAGTGGACAGGAAGGACTTACAGCTATTACATGAAAGTGGAAGAATAGCAAAAGTAAGTGGTTTGGCAAAGAGAGAAGATGGTAAGTACTTGTATAAGAAGTACGGTGTGTCCGAGGCTAGTGCCGCTACTATCGGTAAGGATAGGAAGGCTCGTCTTGTGATGCCGATGTTACTGGTGGTGGTGAAGCAACAAGAGGAGGTGTACTTGGCGCGATCTAGCCGAGAGTGGTACCACCGGCCGGCCACTGAAGAAGAAGTGGCGTGTGCGGATCGCACGGCCGAGTTAAACGAAGACAGGAGACTCGAAACGGTAAGGGACGGAGAAGAGCCCGAAAGAGTGGTAGAAGGAGTAAGAGGAAAGAGGAACGAAGAGAAAGAGAGGAGAAGAGAGTATGTTGGAGAAGGAGTAAGATCCTTCTTCCATCTCTCAGAGAGAGAGAGAGAGAGAGAGAGAGAGAGAGAGATCAAGGTAACCAACCAGATATACGATTCCACCCAAATATCTCATTTCTTCACAAATTTCTTTTACTTCAAGTTTCTTATCTCGAATTTTCTAATCTCTATTCGGAGAAAGATAGAACGAAGGACTAGGTAATCCTTCTTTTTCTATAGAAAAGAAAAAGAGAAAAAAAAAAGGAGGAAAAGATTCATCGGAACACGTAATCGTTCATGAATATCTGATTTCTTTTAATCCCCTTAAAATTCTTCCTATCCTTTCTTTCTTTCTTTCTTCTCTTTTTTCTAATTAAATCAAATTTTCTAATCGTTCTAAAGAAAGGGGAAAGGATGAATTAAGAAAATTATTTTGAAGAAAAAAGAAAAAAAGCACCGAAGTCGTGACTAATCGTCTGACTTCTTTTTCTAATCTAATCAAATTTTTTAATCATTCTAAATGAACGAATGAAAGGGAAAGTAAAAAGCCTTCTTTTTAATTGGAAGGTAGGAAAACGAACGGATACGTAATCGTGATCAAATAATGTCTTATATCTCGTAAATTTCTTTCGCTGACGAAATTAAACATCTAATATCGTCTAAACGTCAAATCAAGTAAAAGTTGGTTCGATTAGATACGATACTATGTAACTTATAAAAATTTAATGTTATTATACTTGTTAACTCGACTGCGTAATATTATATCTTGTGAATTTTTTATATTCACTTTAAATAAATAATTTAAAATATTCTAAAATAAATAAACGATTAACGGATTATTCAACGATTTCACTTCATTCTTTTCCCTTCCTTTTTTTCTTTTTTTTTTCTTTTTCCTCTTATAAACGATTAACAGTTAAATTCTTCACAAACTCAGCAAAGACACCAACATAACACATGATACTACAATGGTATCAATCAAATTGCAATCCAATTACAATCCCATAATCCCAAGTTGTGAGGACGAAAAGAGAAGAAACTAAAAAAAAAGAAAAAAAGGGAAAAACGAAACCCAAAAAAAAAGATCCTCCACGGAGGATGTCAGCAAGCTCGTTGAAATTTTGTATCCCTTTAAAATCTCATCTAAAGAGGGAACTTCTTATTTCTTTCTTTCTTTTTTTTTTTTTTTTCTTTCAGAAGATGAACAGAAAAAGAAGAAAAAGGGAAAAATAACAGATGAAATAAATAAAGAAAGAAAGAAAGAGAGAAAAAAAGAAGAGAAGAAAAGAAGAAAAGAAGGAAGGAAGGAAAGAGAGCGAGACTTCTTCCGTCATCGAGGGTCCCTACCTCTCTCCTCCCCTCACCCTCCCACGTCATCGACGAGTCACCATGAGAGAGCGTCGATCGAGCTGAATCTTCACGGTGTGGACCGGAACGCTCTTCTGGAGTGTGTTTTTTCTATGACGCAGCGGGAACACGAATCCGAGATAAGTGTAAGGTCGTTACCAGGTCTTTCTTCTGTAAGAATCATTTTAGAATAGGTACCTACTATATAGTAGGTTAGGTAAGTACATGGTACATATACATATGCATAGACACACATATATATACACACATATACATAGACTCATACATAGACTCATATATATATATACACACATATATATATGTTACACCTATGTATAAGCACATCCATATACACGTATACATAGAGTCTTACCAAAGCCATATACACACATATATATAGATGTATACACCTATGTATAAGCACATCCATATACACGTATACATAGAGTCTTACCAAAGACATATACACACATATACATAGATGTATACACGTATACATAGACACATACATATATACACATATATTTAGAAACATACATATACACATTTACATAGATACATATATATACACATAT